>NW_021963069.1:107489-250226 GCF_901765095.1 Microcaecilia unicolor | reverse complement strand
AATGAGAGCCACTCTGTTGACCAAATAATTACAGATGTTAATCACAACTTCCCTGGGGGGGGGGGTCTTTACTACGGCGTGCTCACGTTTTTGGCGCACGCTAAAATTGTAGGCGTGCTAAACGTTAGAGACGCCAGTGCATTCCTATTTATTTAGATCATTTATACCCCGCTTTTTACCACATAAAGCAGCCTCTAAGCGGCTTACAATGAACTAAAGAAATATTGGCATCTCTAATGTTTAACATGCCCACAATTTTAGCGCGCACTAAAAATTTGAGTGCGCCTTAGTAAAAGACGCCCTAACTGTGTTGCTACCGCAGTTAAAGTCTTTGGCATCCTGGCTCTTGTGCAACTGTTCCCTCATCTCAGGCTGCTCTAAGCTAGACAACTGATGGAAACCTTCCATTCTTACAAACATGTAGTACTTAACATATTTTGTAATATCATATTTACATACATTAATACATACAGGAAAGTCTGGACACTTGTCATCCAAAGTATTTCATGAAACATCTGAATTGTTTTTTTTCTTAAATTTGTTGTTAAATCAAGCGTTTCAGGAATCAAATCTTCAAAAACATATTTTCAGACAGAATTTATCAATTGTAAAACTCATGAGAAGCATTTAAAGTTTTACACCCATTCTTCCCTAGCCAAAGGGAACTTAACCAGCTGTTCTGCGTTTCTAAAGTTTATGTAGATCTGCTTGATTACCCCACAGATTGAGACACAGGTTCCAAAGCAGTAACACTTCATCTTTCTTTTCTGTTGTGGAATGATCTCTAAAGTGGTTATATGCTGGGGAGCTGAGGGATGCTACAAGATCAAATCACTTTAGCACAGTGGTCCCAAACCTGGTCCTGGAGGCACCCCAGCCAGTTAGGTTTTCAGGGTATCCACAGTGAATATTATAAGAAAGATTTGCATACAGTGAGACAATGCTGGCAAATATCTCTGATGACTATTCATTGTGGATATCCTGAAAACCTGACTGGCTGGGTGCCTCCAGGACCAGGTTTGGGAACCACTGACTTAGCGATTGTTAATATGTTTCCTTCTGGCTTCTAGTGCTTCTAGTGCTTCTTGACTTTGAAATTAAGACAGCCAAGCCAGTCAGTCAGCTGATGCTGATTTTGTTTCTAGACCAAGTTTAATCACTGACCAAGAACCTCACTGTCTTCCTGCTAGCACCAGCTGCTGGGCAAGGGCAATTCTGTAACTTAGGCGGCCCATGGTACACAGAAACATGCATATGTGTGCACATACCTCCGTAAGTGCTAGCAGGGCACCTTGGCGCTATTCTGAAAATACCCGTTTAACTTGCATAGCATGCATTTGCAAGGGGGCATACGCAGGGTGGAGCATAGGCAAGGCACACAAGAGTGTCCCTGTGAAATTTAGCTGCCTGCATTTGTGCCAACTCTCTGACTGGTGTAATGGCAGCAGTGGAATAGCCACAAGGGGCCTTAGAGACCTGGGCACTCCCCCCCCCCCCCCCCCAAATATTTTGGGCTCAGGCCTCCTCCAAACCTACAGCCCCCGTTAAATGGCTGGTGAGGATGCAGAAGCCTCGCCAGCCAAAAATATTCGCTGCCAAGCCGCTCCCCTCCTCCACTTGCTGCTGCAGGAAACAGGAAGTCAGCAGTATGCCTCCAGTGACTGACGCTGGGACTCCTCACTAATGCTCAGTTCATACAAGAACTGGAGGGACACCGCTGACTTCCTGTTTTCTGCAGCAGCAAGAGAAGGAGGGGACCGGCTTGGCAGCCAGTTTCTTTGGCTGGCGGGGCTTCAGCATCCTCGCCAGCAATGTCATATGACTGGCTAAACCCCTGTACTGCAGGTACCAAAATGTTAGGTGTGCTACCGGGTTGCACTAGTATTCTATAACAGAACTTAGGTTTTGTTACAGAAGGGGCTCCTTGAGGTATGAAACCACCCATTTATAAAAATGCCTCCATGGTGTCTAGTGCCAAACAGAGTGGGTAGCTGATCTGTGCTGCACCTCATTGGTGGAAGAAAAGGTCAGACTGATGGTGAACTCTTGGCACGTGACTATATCCAGTTCATAGGAAGGAAGTCCGGGCTGACTGCAACTTCTAATGATCTGTATCATCGCCATCTCTTCCCCTCCACCTGAAGTGAGTGTGAGCTGATCATGCAGCATAGCTGTTCTTGGAAAGAAGAGAGGCATCCACTGTGGCCCCTAAGAGCCAGAATTGCTGCTGATGGCCCAAAGGAAGGCAGAAACCATGGCTGAGGAAGATGCAGCATGGGGAAGCACAGCACCACAAATAAGGTATGCCAGAGGCTGGGGTTATGAGAGGAAATGAAAAGATGCAGATTATGGTGAGGGTGCACTTGAGGGAGAGTGGTGGGGAACAGAAAGACTGGTGTGGGTAAGATGGGGGAAACAATAGTGAGGAAGAGAGACAGAGAATGGGGTTGACTGGATGAAGGGAAGAGAAAGGGTCTGAGATAGACCCACACCACTGAATAGAAGGGCAGAGAAAAGTTTAGTGTATTAATACCACTCCCTGCTATTGTTATTCCTCCCCACATACACATACTATTGTCCTAGCACTTTAAAAAAAAAAACAACCCCCTGAAGCCGGCTATTGTTTCACAGAATGTTTTCAATTGATCTCATTTCATGTGTCTAGCCCATTATTTGTTTATATACCACTCATGAGCTATTTAATACTATCAGAGCAGGGACAATAAAAACAAGCTCACCCTCCATAATACCCATCATCCTACCCATCAACTTTAATACAATTAAACCCCCCAATATAATAAAACCACTAACTAGCCAAATCCTTTAAAACTACCACCAGCACCATGTCCTTCAGTATCTACCATCACAAAACCATAAGAATAGCCATACTGGTCAGACCAATGGTCCATCCAGCCCAGTATCCTGTTTCCAACAGTGGCCAATCCAGGTCATAAGTACCTGGCAGAAATCCAATTAGTAGCAACATTCCATGCTACCAATCCCAAGGCAAGCAGTGGCTTCCTCCGTGTCTATCTTAACATCTAGAATCACACTTAACCCCTCCCCACACTCACAAGAGACAGCCAGGTTTGAAAGGCATTCCAAACTTTTGCACTATGTTATCTCTCGTAATACCGAAACTTAATTAAACTGATAAGATATGCTAACAATTCATTGTTCTTTTTGTGAATCTGAAGACCTCCAGAAATTGCTAAATGCTAGGACCCACCTACCAAATTTGTGCGATCTGATTTGATTAAATCCACTCCAGCAATGTTATGATAAGGGTGTATCACGCTTAGAAGTATATTTGGTGTTTTATAAATCCCATGTAATACTTTGTATACAGAGAGTCAAGTGTCGTCATCCTTCCCATAAACTTAACTACTCAGTGGCATAATCATCAACATGGGCTACCATTAAATTAACACATGCTATTTTAACACAGGTCCCATTTTATACGAGACCTACAGTAAAACAACATGTCTTAATGGTAGCTCACGTTCATAACTTCCCCCCTAAATCTTCTAATTATGAATTGTTCACCGTTTCGACTTGTTTGCACAACAGAAGCGTTATAGAACATTTTTAATAAGCCATAATTACTATTCCAGAAAACATTTGTACAAGATTTTTCCCTCGAGTCTGCTTGAAATTTTAGATGCTGGGAATCTTGCCTGCCTTTTGAAAAGTCTACTATATATGTTTAAGCAAGATCTATTTCTAATTTACAGGCTTACTTGAAAAACAGCTAATAATGTGCATAAGTCCCAGTTAGGAAGCTGAAACTTACTCCTTGAGGTATGCAGCAGGATAGAACTTTTCTTGTATAGGCTTGCATCAAAATTGCAAGTGCAGGAGAAAACAGTTACAGTTCATGGCTGAACCAGAAAGCGAGTCCCTGTAACATCAAACTGGGCACCATGCAATACTAAAAGTCCATGAGTAAACTTTACAACTTGGTCCACTCGCCCCTTCTTTATTTTTAAAAACACCACAGCACTTACCCTTCAGTCTGGCTCTAAATAAAATCAAACAATAAATTTGCAAAGTGAATAACATATCAGTGGGACATTTGGAGCAGGACACATGAAAAAGTCACCTTAATCTATCACATTAGTTGCAGTATACTTATCCGGCCTATCACAGAAAGCATCACATTATCCAAACTTGAAAACACTATTTTCCCTAAAAACGGATTCAATTTTATAAGACAACAGCTCTACATCCTGCTCCTGAGCCCTGAGATTCTGCAGGTTCCAATCCTGATTGCTTCATTTGTGTGCCTGTAGCTTTTCAAATGAATTTCTGTTTGAGTACAACCTTCGTTGATTCAATAGGATCCTGAAGGAAAAGAAAAACAAAACACGGGTTTCCTTACCCTGCATACTTTCCTAATAACAAGAAAGCATTTGGGAGTAGACATATTATTTTACAAAAGTGGACCAAACAAGATCACCCAGGATTAATGGAAGCTTGGTTGGTATTTATAATTTTCTGAATTACCTTTTGCAATTGTATTGTTCATAAAACAGTCTGGAAATAAAAAAAAAATCAGGCAAGCTCCTATATAATTGATCGTCATATACAATGTCAGTACATTAGCTGAATTGCAAAACCATTGAACTGTCCACAATGTATCCCACAAGCTAACACCAACCAAGAAATGAGACGTTTATACGAAAATCTCATAACTTTCTGCAAGAGTTCACTTGCCACTCCAGTATCACATTTGAACAAATCCAGCATGTACTGTTCATTTGGAGTAAATGCTTTCGTTTCTTAACCGTAGCTGAGGAGTTGCTCTCTCTGATTAAGAAAATATCAATAGGTCCTTGTTTCCAAAAAGGGTTATCCAAAGGGTGGTAGTACCGTAGCTTCAGTTCCACTGCTCATCTCATGTCACACAGTGCACCCTTTTATGGACAAAAATGCCAACTGCCCTTCTTCTAAAGACAAATGGATACCCTTTGATCTTTGTCCTTAAATATCTATCCATCAGGACAGGTGCATGGTGCCTCTTTTGGTAATCAAGCAGTCATTACATTATTCCATGTTACCTCTCTAGTCCTATGCTGACAACATCAGACACAACTGAGTAGCAAGTTAACTAACTATGGGGCCCTTTAACTAAAGGGTTGCTGTGCGACAACCCAGAACTATCGCTGGCCCAACGCGGATGCTGGCACCATCTCCGCCCCCACTGCGTGCCATTTCCGGTGCTACGTAAAATTATTCTGGGTTTTTTTTTTTGACTGCAGCAGTTACCTCAATGGGTGGCGGTTAAGTGCTCTCCCCGACTGGTTGTGCATCAAGTGTGAACTTACCGCATGGCCATTCTTTTTTCCCCACCTTTTTACCGATGTAGTAAAAAGGGACTCTGTGTGCAGCAAAACCACATGCCCGCTACTAGTGCAGGGCCCCTGTTACCGCAGCTTAGTAAAAGGGCCCCTGTACGTCCACCTCCATCACAACAGATAGTGCACTGCTTTTCTCTGTCTTACTCTACCACCTTGGCCCCAGGCAAATAAACAAAATAATAAATATATAAATACATAAATAAATTGCTAGGCCACCATTTGCTAATACTTCCTTATTGAACCATGTCCAGACCAGATATTGGAAGTTTTGTGTCTGCTGTGTATAGAGGAGGAGGAATGAACAGGATTATGTTCTAAAATATTTGTAGCCTTTTTTGCCTCCTATTCCCTCAGAACGAGAGAAGAGAGCAGTAAAAATCAAATGGTCTTTGGATTAGTTAAATGTGTCTAACATTCAAAATTACTCACTACACTCCTCCATGCTCTTGAAGATGGTTAATCAATTTCCACAAATGGTAATGCAAGAACATCTGTAATTTCCTTTTCTTACTTTGTTTTAATGCGGAACAGAACAATAATGGAAAGCTTTTTGTAAGCCTGAACTCTTTAAATGACAGCGCTTCTTGATGTTCCCATCTGATCCTTGAGACTCCATATGGCTTAACTAGTAGGGTTGACAGCATCTGGAATGCTGGCAGACACTCCACGGAGAGCCAGTTTGGGCAATGGGTGTGCTAAGTTTCCCCCTCACTCATCTGGAAGCTTTCAAATTGCCAAGTGTGGAGCTTTGTGCTGGTTAATTTGAAAATCATTTTTGATTACCAAGGAGTTTTCAAACTACTACTTCTTTCCCCTTTTATACTATTAAAAAAATAAATACAATACTGTCATTAAAAAAAAAAAAGCATTCTTACAGTAAATTTAAAAATAAAGAAGGGAGCAATATGGGATGGGCAGAGGAATGTGGAAAATTCAAGTGTCAACTAAAAATTCTGCATTGACAAAGAAAAAAATCATTTAGGTTCCTCTTCACCTCACTAAAAAGGCAAGTTAAAAAATGGAAACTTGGTGACCGAGTACTACAAAAACACCATGCAGTCTTTCACTACCATATACTCCCTCATGTACCATTTTTTTTAAATTAGGGTTTGTACTTTTTGATAGCAGTGTCTCTCTGTGTGCTCATTTTAAGGAATATATGATCAAATATGCAAATGCTTTCAATGGCTTGTCCTAAAATAGCAGCGTCATCGCTTTCCTCATTATTGTGAGTCTTAGTTGGAATGTTGCCTGATTTTACTTCTGTATGGAGAGATGAGGTTACGCGTTACGTAAAAAGGATGCAAAGACTCGCGGGCATTTTCTTCCTCTCTGCCACAATGTGAAGGATCGAGAGAAAGAAACAAAGAGAACGAGGATGAAAGTGCAAGAGAGTAGTTCCTGCAGACAGGCAGATGCAGCACGATGAACACAACCACAAACAGGGAGAAATGTCCTCCATGCACGTCGTGAAGGTGAGATGCCCCTGGTACCCCTAGATGTAAACCGGTTGCTCCTGTGCAGTCAATAATCTGTACATGGCAGCTGGCATGGTCTTCATGTGAATCTGGGAAAGCAGGAACATGAACAAGTCATACATTAGCATAAAGACCAAAACAGGAAAAAGACAAGAATGAAAACTACATATGTTCAAAACAGAGCAAGAAGAATGTGGACTACCCCAGTACTGGAACACCATGCAGAACAGAAGTGTGGTGAGTACTGGAACTAGAGGTTGACTGAATTTTAGTTTCAGCTTCGGTGCCAAAACTGGCCCAAAATTCAGATTCAGTCTTGTTTCAGTTTTGGCCAAAAATGCCAGTGCATTTTCGGTTGCCCAGCCCCCTGTCAACTTCCCCCTCCCAGCCTACCGTATCATTGGTGGTCTAGAGGGGGGCAGAAGCAATCTTCAGTTTCTCCTGCCCATGCTGGTTCTGCAGCCATTTTGAGATTGGAGCCGGCATGGACAGCAGTTCCTGCCCCTCTAGACCACCAATGATACAGCAGACTCGAGAGGGGGGCTTAGGCCTATGTATCAGTTGAGCTGGTGGCGGCTCATTCTGTTCAGGGCGGGGAAATGAAGTAGGAAAGGAGGTGACCGTTCCATTTTGGGCCAGTTTCGGTTTCGTCTGAAATCGAGTGGTGAATTTTGGCCACAGATTCGGTTGTTGTGACCAAACAGAAAAAAATGGTTTCAGTTCCCCTCTAACTAGAGCACTGTTTCATTCACATGTGAATGGCCCTTGGAATTCAGAGCACAATGGGACAATATACAGGTTTGCGGAGTGCTGGGTACAGAATGAAGTGCAGCTCTCACCTCGCCAACAGCATTGGAGAGGATATGTACAATCTTCTCATGCGGGGTTGCTACAACGCTCTGTCCATTGATTTCAATAATTCGATGGCCAACGCGGACGCCACCTCGCTCTGCGATGCCCCCTCATAAGGCTGCAGATCTGACAGGAGTGCACAAGAGTTACAATCCAATTTAAAAAACAAAAAATGCGCAGTCTACAAGTTTTAAAACAACTTTCTGCAGAAGCATTCTGGTGTTCTTGTTTGAGAGAGAAGCACTGCACCCACATGTGGCAAATGAGAAAATCCATTTACCTGTGCCTAGTACCATCCATGCTTCACATTAAAAGCTGAACAGTGCCTGGGAAGATGAAGGAAATCTTCCCATCATTCAAAATAGACAAAAATTGCGTGAAAGAAGAGAGAGGCAAGGCAAAATGACCCATCAAACAGACAAGACATCTCTCTCTCTCTTCCATTTATAAAGTTTTACCTAGAAAATAATCCAAATAAAAGAAAGCAAGAAAAATATACATTTTAAGAAATCTTGAAGAGAACGGCTGATGTAATAAAATGTGAGTTAAAATGTGTGCTAAACTTAGTAAACAGTTAACTTTAACAATCTGCTAAAAGCTATAGTAATACTTGATGCAAATGATATGCAAATCCATCAGGAATGAAAAGAGAGTGCTGGAACAAAAATGAGAACTAAAGGTTAAGTAAAAATATGCACTATGCTGATCACAACCCAGTCAGGTATGCTAAAAACAAAAGAGTATTAATAGAAATATGACAACTTCACTACTGTTTATAAACTTAAAAACTGGTAGCTCTCTGGTCTAGACTGCCCCCCCCCCCCCCCCCCCGCCACCAAATCTCCAAGCCAGAGGCTTCACTGCATCACAACCACTAAATCTAGCTGCCTCACTCTTTAATGCACATTACTCTCTCACTGTTATGGAAATACAAATAGTGCACTACTAGCTAACCTGGAGAGGCAATGGGGGGGAACCGGCGTAATTTGCCTTTATGATGGCCAATGAATGACAAGGTGAGGAATAATAGCGAGATTTGTGATATAGTCATACCTCCCTACATAGAGCACCAGAGGACAATGACCTGGAAGAAGATGTCTATCTATCTATCTATAACAGATCTCCTAATTTTGGATCAAACATAATTGGAGATCTTGGAAAGGCCTATCTCAGAGAATGAAATTAAATGGGCAATTAATTTCAAAGCACTTAGACTTACAAAGTTACATGGAAGGGCATTTTCAATATGACGTCTAAGTCCGGCTTTGGACATTTTGCACAAATCTCCAAAATCTGAATAGGAAATAAGGTCATTTTCAAAAAAAGAAAAGCGGATATCTTTTTTTTTTTTTTTTTTTAATACTGTTTCAAATAAGATTTTGTGCTTTGGATGTTTTTTTTGGTCCATTTTCAAAAATAAACAAGTGCAAAACATAGAGATTCATAAGTACATAAGTAATGCCACAGTGGGAAAAGACCAAGGGTCCATCGAGCCCAGCATCCTGTCTACGACAGCGGCCAATCCAGGCCAAGGGCACCTGGCGAGCTTCCCAAATGTACAAACATTCTATACATGTTATTCCTGGAATTGTGGATTTTTCCCAAGTCCATTTAGTAGTGGTTTATGGACTTCTTCTTTAGGAAACCGTCTAACCCCTTTTTAAACTCTGCTAAGCTAACCGCCTTCACCACGTTCTCCGGCAACGAATTCCAGAGTTTAATTATGCATTGCGTGAAGAAATATTTTCTCTGATTTGTTTTAAATTTACTACATTGTAGTTTCATCACATGCCCCCTAGTCCTAGTATTTTTGGAAAGCGTGAACAGACGCTTCACATCCACCTGTTCCACTCCACTCATTATTTTATATACCTCTATCATGTCTCCCCTCAGCCGTCTCTTCTCCAAGCTGAAAAGCCCTAGCCTCCTTAGTCTTTCTTCATAGGGAAGTCGTCCCATCCCCGCTATCATTTTAGTCGCCCTTCGCTGCACCTTTTCCCCTTCTACTATATCTTTCTTGAGATGTGGCGATCACAATTGAACACAATACTCAAGGTGCGGTTGCACCATGGAGCGATACAACAGCATTATAACATCCTCACACCCGTTTTCCATACCTTTCCTAATAATACCCAACATTCTATTCGCTTTCCTAGCCGCAGCAGCACACTGAGCAGAAGGTTTCAGTGTATTATCGACGATGACACCCAGATCCCTTTCTTGGTCCGTAACTCCTAACATGGAACCTTGCATGAAGTAGCTTTAATTCGGGTTCTTTTTTCCCACATGCATCACCTTGCACTTGCTCACATTAAACGTCATCTGCCATTTAGCCGCCCAGTCTCCTAAGGTCCTCTTGTAATTTTTCACAATCCTGTCGTAAGTTAACGACTTTGAATAACTTTGTGTCATCAGCAAATTTAATTACCTCGCTAGTTACTCCCATCTCTAAATCATTTATAAATATATTAAAAAGCAGCTGTCCTAGCACAGACCCTTGAGGAACCCCACTAACTACCCTTCTCCATTGTGAATACTGCCCATTTAACCCCACTCTCTGTTTCCTATCCTTCAACCAGTTTTTAATCCACAATAAGACATTTCCTCCTATCCCATGGCCCTCCAATTTCCTCTGTAGCCTTTCATGAGGTACCTTGTCAAACGCCTTTTGAAAATCCAGATACACGATATCAACCGGCTCCCCTTTGTCCACATGCTTGTTTACTCCTTCAAAGAATTGAAGTAAATTGGTCAAGCAAGATTTCCCCACACAAAAGCCATTCTGACTTGGTCTCAGTAATCCATGTCCTCGGATGTGCTCTGTAATTTTGTTTTTGATAATAGCCTCTACCATTTTCCCCGGCACCGACGTCAGACTCACTGGTCTATAATTTCCAGGATCTCCCCTGGAACCTTTTTTAAAAATCGGCTTTACATTGGCCACCCTCCAATCTTCCAGTACCACGCTCGATTTTAAGGATAAATTGCATGTCACTAACAGTAGCTCCGCAAGCTCATTTTTCAGTTCTAACAGTACTCTAGGATGAATATCATCCAGTCCAGGAGATTTGCTACTCTTCAGTTTGCTGAACTGCCCCATTACGTCCTCCAGGTTTACCGTGAAGTCAGTAAGTTTCTCCGACTCGTCCGCTTGAAATACCATTTCCGACACCGGTATCCCACCCAAATCTTCCTCGGTGAAGACCGAAGCAAAGAATTCATTCAATCTCTCCGCTACGTCTTTATCTTCCTTGATCGCCCCTTTTACCCCTCTGTCATCCAGCGGCCCAACCGATTCTTTTGCCGGCTTCCTGATTTTAATATACCGAAAAAAAATTTTTGCTATGTTTTTTTGCCTTTAATGCTATCTTTTTTTCATAATCCCTCTTTGCCTTCTTTATCTGCGCCTTGCATTTGCTTTGACACTCCTTATGCTGCTGCTTGTTATTTTCAGATGGTTTCCTTCTTCCATTTTCTGAAGGCGTTTCTTTTAGCCCTAATAGCTTCCTTCACCTCACTTTTCAACCACGCCGCTGTCTTTTGGACTTCCGTCTTTCTTTCTAATTTGCCGAATATGTTTGGCCTGGGCCTCCAGGATGGTATTTTTGAACAGCGTCCATGCCTGTTGTACAGTTTTATACCCTCTCAGTTGCCCCCCTAAGTTTTTTTTTACCGTTCTCATTTTATCATAGTCTCCTTTTTTAAAGTTAAACGCTAACATATTTGACTTCCTGTGTATAGTTTACTTCAAGGTTGATATCAAAACTGATCATATTATGATCACTGTTTATCAAGCGGCCCCAGTACCATAACGTCCCTCACCAGATCATGCGCTCCACTAAGGACCAAGTCTAGAATTTTTCCTTCTCTCGTCGGCTCCTGCACCAGCTGCTCCATAAAGCTGTCCCTGATTTCATCAAGGAATTGTACCTCTCTAGCGTATCCCGATGTTGCATTTACCCAGTCTATATTTGGATAATTGAAGTCACCCATTATTATCACATTGCCCATTTTGTTTGCGTCTCTGATTTCTTTTATCATTTCTGCATCTACCTGCTCATCGTGGCAGGGCGGATGGTAGTACACTCCTATCCCGTCCTTTTTCCTTTATACATGGAATTTCAACCCACAATGATTCAAAAGGTGTGATTTGTGTCCTGCTGAATTTGTAATCTATCTGAGTCAAGGCTCTCGTTAATATACAATGCTACCCCTCCACCAGTCCGGTCCACCCTATCACTACGATATACTTTGTACCCCCGGTATGACAGTGTCCCACTGGTTATCCTCCTTCCACTAGGTCTCAGTAATGCCTATTATCTACTATAATAAAACTCACCCTCAACGTTCTGAAGACAACGTTCTGAAGTCACTCAGTCACTCACTGAAGGGTTCATGGATTCATGGTGGTGAAGCCACAACACTGACCATGTCTCTCTGCCCCGCCCTCGCATGACGGACCAATCAGAAAAAACACCCTCAACATTCTGAAGACAAAGGACCATCACAACACCGTTCCCAGGCAACACTAGGCAACGTAAGACGGACCAATCAGAGGAAACTATGTGACAATAAGGGAGGAGCATTCCCCAGCAGAATGGCTCATTATCTGTGCAGTACGGAGAGCACAGAACCACCACTGGAATGAGAGAAGAATATTCCTGCTGTGGGTATGTGCAAAAATAGACCGGGGGGGGGGGGGGGGGGGGGGGGGGAGGACTTTTAAATGCCTAATGCCAGTACTGAAGAGTGCCAGAGGGCCTATAGACTATATTTGGGATCGCTTGACAATGGAGTCAGAGGAGCCGGAAAACAACGTGCCCATCACCATCTGGGACGTGGGCGAACAGGAAAAGCTGCCGGCCAGCTGGAAGGATTACCCACGACCCAGCCAGCAGCAAACAGCGACCAAGGAAGGGAGAGGGAGTACTCCTTCCCTGCCTAGGAATCGCTGAAGAGTGGCTGCCAAACTAACGAAACAACCGCACACCGACACACCACCTCCATCATTCGAAAGGCAGCCACTCTTATCTTCAACAGAAATGCAAACTACATAATACAAAACAAACAAAGAATACATGGTTTCTCAGGCGGCTGCAGGTAACTCCCCACCCCCTTCCTCTTCCCCTTTTGCCGAAGCGGCCAAGGACGTGCCCAACCATCCCCAGCCTCAGGCAAGCTGTCTCCCACCTCGGGGATTCCCCGAGCACCCGGAAAAAGACGGCGCTGATTCCTTCAGCGCATAAATGTTCCAGCATTCCCCTGCAGCCGCCTGAAATGGACCAAACATACCGGATCACCCCCCGACGGCCCGAGACCGTGCTCTTCTCCCTTCCGCCAACTTAAAACAACCATCCCCGTCCTCAGGCAAGCCGTCACCCCACCTCCAGGATGCCCAGAACCCCAGCCCAATGGAAAAAGATGGCGCTGCTTCCAACAGCAAATTTCTCTTCCAGCATTCCCCTACAGCAGCCCTGAAACGCCAAAAAATACCAACAGACAAAGAACGTGCTCCTCTACCTTCCGCCCATTTAAAACAACACTGCTGCCTCAGCACAACACAAAAAAAAAACACGGGGAAAAAAAAACAACACTCAACAAAGGCTGACCCCCCTACAACCACATTTACATTTCACCAACAGAAAGACCCCCCTCCACAAACCTCCTTGACAGACAAAACCACACACACACAATACAACAGAAACATACCCTCAAAGCACACACCAATCCAACCCACTTTGCCAGCACAGCACATCCCCCAACCACCAAGCAAAAAACAAAACAAAAAAAAAAGACACACATCAACAACCTGCACACACACCGCACCCTCACACACTCACACACACACACACACACACACACACAAAACAACTCTGTGACACATACACACACACAAAAAAAACCACATGCTAGCGCCCGTTCATTGGTTTCGGAAACGGGCCTTTTTTACTAGTATCCAATATTTCATTTAGTGCAGTAGATTCCAACTCTCCCATCTTATTTCTTAGACTCCTAGCATTTGCATATAGACATTTCAGAGTATGTTTGTTGTTCCTATTTGCATGATGCTTAGTACTTGACACTAATGAGTTGCCACCTTTTGTCTGATCTTTGGTTGTATTTAAGGGCACCTGGCCTACCACAGTCTGTTGTGCAACCTCACTATCCAGAAACCCTATCTCCCTGTTTGTGAGGTATCCTTGCAAGATACCTTATCCCTGCTTTTGAGCGACTGTCAGCCTTCCCCCGTTTCTAGTTTAAAAGCTGCTCTATCTCCTTTTTAAATGCCAATACCAGCAGCCTGGTCCCACCCTGGTTAAGGTGGAGCTCATCCTTTCGGAATAGGCTCCCCCTTCCCCAGAATGTTGCCCACTTCCTAACAAATCTAAAACCCTCCTCCCTGCACCATCGTCTCATCCACGCATTGAGACTCCAGAGCTCTGCCTGTCTCTTTGGCCCTGTGCGTGGAACAGGTAGCATTTCAGAAAATGCTACACTAGAGGATCTGGATTTGAGCTTTCTACCTAAGAGCCTAAATTTGGCTTCCAGAACCTCTCCCCCACATTTTCCTACATCATTGGTATCCACATGTATCAAGACAGCCGATTCCTCCCCAGCACTATCTAAAATCCTATCTAGGTGTGACGCATGAGGTCCGCCACCTTCGCACCAGGCAGGCAAGTCACCAGGCGATCCTCACGTCCACCAGCCACCCAGCTATCTATATGCCTAATGATCGAATCACCAACTACAACGGCTGTCCTAACCTTTCCTCCCGGGCAGCACTTGACCAGAAGCTTGACAGACGTATCATGCTTTCTTGTCTCTCACATATCTTAGCAAGGCCAATGCATAATCTTCTGGAAAGGAAGTGACATCTTCCCTGCCTCTGACCAACAGGCAGTGGAACACAGCTCCACTGAATTTACTGAGTGTGTGTGATCCTTCCAACCAGCTTACTCACTCACCTCCTCCCAGTCACAAACAGAACTATGCCAAGCTGTGCACTTACTGAGGGATACTTACAATTCCATTCTGTACACTGAAGCCAAGCTGATATCGGAGGTCAGGTCTCCTGATCAAGACAGTGGTCACTGGAGGGCATCTCACAATGTTCAGTTTAACTCTTGATTGGTTTTTCAAACCCTTTCAAGTGCCACAAACAAGAATTAATTAGTGCCCGATATCTACTAATCTTCATTGAAAAAATCTATAAACAGATGATTTCAGATGTCTAGATCAGTGCTTCTCAACCGCGTCCTTGGGGCACACCCAGTCAGTCCAGGTTTTCAGGATATCCACAATGATATACAAGAGATAGGTTTGCATACCATGGAAACAGTGCATGCAAACCTGTCTCATGCATATTCTGAAAACCCAACTGGATGGGTGTGGCCGTCAGGAGTCGGTTTTGAAGCACTGGTCTAAAATAATTGGGATTCCTAAATCCAGTCCCTGAGAACCCTCACCACATCTGGTTTTCATGCAATACACATTAATATTCAGGGGCAGATGAAGCAAGCCTTGCGTTACAGCCGCAGCTCTACCGTAAAATTACAGCCGGGAAAAGGCTGCGGGATGCAGTATTCAATGAGTGTGCAAATTATTTGTGTGTTAAAATCATAGCAGTAACCTGCAGTTCATTGCTAAATGTCACCCTTCCTGTCAGTGTATGAATGGTGATTGGCTCAGGCCCCTACTGGAAGGGTGACATAAAAAAAAACAAAAAAATAAACAAACAACTTTCCAGTGGTCTGCATTGGCCTTGATCTCTGCCCTCTGTCTGTTGGCACTGACCCTCCCCCCCTTTTCCCCTTCCTCCCAACTTAAAAAAAGGTACTGATGTCTAGTTGCATCCCCTTGTTGCTTCCCTCCAATAACCTAGTAGCATCTCATTTCCTAGTAATTGTTCAAAAAAGTATTTAATACACGTCTGTGTGCACTATGTACTATATTGTCACTTGAGTATAATTGCTAATTATTTCTCAAATTTCCAAGCTTTCCCCTCAGTTCAAAATTCTCTGGAAATTTACATCTCTATCCAAGCATTTCCCAGAAAGATTTTTCTTCCACTGTACCACGAAGGCCTAGAAAATTTTTAAACTGATGCAGCAGCTTTAGAATATCATTTCATGTGACCCTTACTCTATGATCCTTGTCCATTCTTCATTGTTTCCTCTCATCATGCCCTCTGTCACCTCTTGCCTCACCCCCACCTGCGCCACAGCCAAATAGATGAGACAATGGACAGAGGCCAATTTTGGCACCTGGTCTCCCTTGCCCTGTGTGATTGCACCACTCACCCAGCCTTCGATATGGCCCTACTTATAAAGCCAAGCACTGAGCTTTTAAAACACTGGTCCCATTTTTCAACTTCCTGTACTGGACCTCCTGTTTGGTGTTATGCCTGCAGACGTGCCAAACATTAGAACAGCACAACCCTGTTTTACTTTAACTAAATAGTGATGGATGAGCGTTGAAAAAGGTCTAAACAGTCCTTGAGAAAAAAAAATGGAAATCAGAAGTGGAAAAAAAGACATTTTTGTTTTTCAGTACTGCTCTTTTGGGCCTGTACATGCTGTCAAACAGGATTTAGCTAAGTGATATTCCATTATTTCTACAGTGCTATATTAGCATATGCAGCACTGTACAAACACATGTGAGAAATGTAGTCTTTGTTTTTTAAATTGTTGCTATCCTCACCCCCTCTCTAAATAATCTGGCCCAGAGCAACTAGGAGCCCCCTAGCCAGTGGGAGAGACAGAAGCATCTTCTCTGATGGAGCAACCTCAGCACTGCTGGTTGATCACTAACAGCAAGTGAAATAATGACAGATCAGATTCACTATGCTCATGTGTTGCACACCAAACCACTCACGTGAATCAAAAAACTGGCACACTGGTATGTAAATTGAATAGATCAACCCAATTCAATAAAAGATAACTTGGATTGAAATTACAAGTGGGAGGAAAAACCTCATACTTCTGTGGCCAACCGTAGTCCATCAAATCAACTACAAAATAAGCAAATTAGGGGCCCCAGTTATAAAAGTAATCATTGGTTAAAACACTCCCCAAATGTCCAATTCAAAATTTGTTAAAATCAAAAGGTAATGTTATATAAACTGTGTTTCTGTGAACTGCTCAAAAGCGCTTATCTTGAGTCTTGCTGGCTGTTTAGTTACACATTCATTCCGAAATATCGGGGAACAGTGAAGGTCTCTAGAGGAAGCAGAAGCGAAACGGGTCCATCGGAACCTCACTGCTTGATTTCTGACCCGACCAGTACTGAGTGTTGAGAACAGACGTTAGCAAGACTCAAGATAAGCGCTTTTGAGCAGTTCACAGAAACACAGTTTATATAAACATTACCTTTTGATTTGTAACAAATTTTGAATTGGACATTTTGGGGAGGTGTTTTAACCAATGATTACTTTATAACTGTGGGCCCCTAATTTGTTTATTTTGTAGTCTGATTTGATGGACTACGGTTGGCCACAGAAGTATGAGGTTTTTCCTCCCACTTGTAATTTCAATCCAAGTTATCTTTTATTGAATTGGGTTGATCTATTCAATTTACATATCAGTGTGCCAGTTTTTTTATTCACTTGAGTGGTTTGATTACTAACAGCAGCCTTCTTTCAGCAAGCCTGATGCTGTTCTCTCAAAGTACCAGGTACTTGGTGCAGGGGATCCAAACTTGGATTCCAAATGCACCACGAAGTGCAGACTAGCTGCAATAGAGGGTGGGTGGGTAGGGAGGGGATCCAAAGCAGGATCTCCTACACCACCTCAGCCACATGGCTGCCTCAGCAATAGAAATTAACCAACGAACCTGCATGAGATAAGGAAAATGACATGGGTTTAATTCATCCATAAAGAGTTCTGATCTAATAAAACATAGCAGAGGATCTAAAGGCACACTGGACAAACTCTTCCTATATAATAACTAGTAAAAAAAAGGCCCGTTTCTGACACAAATGAAACGGGCGCTAGCAAGGTTTTCCTTGGAGTGTGTATGTTTGGGAGAGTGTATGTTGAGAGTGACTGTGTGAGAGTCAGAGTGAAAGTGTGAGTGTGTTGTGTGTGTGTGAGAGAGAGAGTGAGTTCTGGGTGTGAGTGTGTTTGTGAGAGAGGTGTGTGTGTGAGAATGAGTGTGTGCAGAGTGTGTATGTGAGACACAGTGTGAGAGTGTGTGTGTGTGTGCGAGAGAGAGAGTGTGTGTGAGACACAGATTCTCTGTGAGAGTGAGTGTATGAGACCAAGCGAGTGTGTGAGTGACTGTGTGGCACATAGAGAGTGAATGTGATACAGTGTGAGACAGAGTGTGTGAGAGTGAGAGTCAGAAAGACATTGTATATGAGAGAGAGAGTGTGAGCCCTGCCCTCCCAATCCATGCCCATCTGTCCCCTGCCCCCTCCATTCATCCTTTTCCAGCAATTCCCCTCTCTCCCTGAGCCCTGCCCTCCCAATCCATGCCCATCCATGCTCCTCTGTCACCTGCCCCCTCCATTCATCCCTATCCAGCAATTCCCCTCTCTCCCTGAGCCCTGCCCTGCAATCCATATCCATCCATGCCCATCTGTCCCCTCCATTCATCCCTATCCAGCAATTCCCCTCTCTCCCTGAGCCCTGCCCTCCCAATCATGCCCATCCATGCTCCTCTGTCACCTGCCCCCTCCATTCATCCCTATTCAGCAATTCCCCTCTCTCCCTGAGCCCTGCCCTGCAATCCATATCCATCCATGCCCATCTGTCCCCTCCATTCATCCCTATCCAGCAATTCCCCTCTCTCCCTGAGCCCTGCCCTCCCAATCCATGCCCATCCATGCTCCTCTGTCCCCTGCCCCCTCCATTCATCCCTTTCCAGCATTCCCTCTCTCCCTGAGCCCTGCCCTCCCACTCCATGCCCATCCATGCTCCTCTGTCCCCCTGCCCCCTCCATTCATCCCTTTCCAGCAATTTCCCTCTCTCCCTGAGGCCTGCCCTCCCAATCCATGCTCCTCTGTCCCCTGCTCCCTCCATTCTTCCTTTTCCAGCAATTCCCCTCTCTTCCTTCCATGACCCCCCCTCGCATCCATGCTCCTCTCTCTCCCATGTCCCAGCCTGGCCCGCCCTCTTCTTCCCCTCCCCTTCGCATCCATGCCCCCCCCCCTTCGCATCCATGCTGTCGTTTCTCTCCCCTGCCCTCCTGCGCCCATTGTTCAACTTTACTGCCCACCCTCTTCTCTCCCCCCCCAACATCCCTTTTCTTTTGTTTTTCTTTTTAAATTTACCTCCGTGGTGGCGGTTCCGGCAGCGCAGCATCAGGGAAGGAGGCGGCGCTCCCGACATCTAGCCTTCCCTTCGCTTTGTTCCGCCTTCTTCTGATGTCATCCTGACGTCAGAAGAAGGCGGAACACAGCGAAGGGAAGGCTAGAGACGTCGGGAGCGCCGCCTCCTTCCCTGACGCTGCGCTGCCGGAACCGCCACCACGGAGGTAAATCTAATATATTAAAACGCACCGTGCGTGGGTGCAATCAGTTTGTTTGTTTGGTTTTTCCGCCCTCGCGATCCGTTTTTTTTTTTTCCCGCCTTCGACGTCATGACGTTTGACGCGAGGGCGGGGCAAGAGACGGCTGGGTGGCTTCACACCATGAATCCACGAACCCTTCAGGAAGTGTTTTGAGTGACTTCAGAACGTTGTCTTCAGAACGTTCACGGTGCGTTTATTCTCCAAGACAAGCAGGCTGATATTCTCACAAGTGGGTGACGCCACGTCGGCCCCGGAGGATTTTAAAGCAAAATCTCAAAATCTCTTTACGGCGTTCCGTCGCGCGAGCGTCGTACTGCGCATGTGCGCACACCTCTTCCCGCTCGCCGTGCGGACACGCCCCTCAGTTTTTCTTTTCCGCGTCTGAGGAGACACGGAGTTCGTTAGGGCTTCGTGTTTTCTTCAGGTCTTCGGAGTTAAATCTCTTTTTTATTTTTTCATTTGTACTTTTCATGGCAGGCTCATTGTGGCTTATATATACAGGTATTTTTGTACCTGAGGCAAGAAAAAATTTAAGTAATTGCCAGAGTCACAAGGGGCTGTGCCTGAACAAAGCATATAAGCTTCTCTTTTCTTTTTCTTGAAAGTGCTGGTATATTGTTATCTGTGGGCTCTCTATAGCCAGCAAACTAAACAAGCCCACATTTTTAGGATCCATTTATTAAAACTTTACAAATGGCTCTCCAGAGCTGTGACAGCCTGCTCCAGCACACCACTGTCTTTAAGCCCCAACAAGTGGTAAAGGTGTATGTCACAGGAAAAACCAGGAACCTAAGCAGGTGCATCCCTGGTCAGCCACTGAATGGGCAACCTGGTGACACAATATCAGTGGTGTAACCTTTGAAGTGAGTCTCCACCCGCCTCGGCGCCTCCTGCTCTGCAGGTCATTCGGGCGCATCGGAGGATGTGTCTTGGGCCGGATCATCTCCTGTGAAGCGCAAGTAGTGTCTCAAAGAAACGAGACGTATTCTACTCTGCCAGGGATGCCCAAAGGAGATCATTCTGGAGTCCGACAGAGACCGATGCACGCTGGGTATAGTTATGCATCGAATAGGTCTCCACCTGCCTCGGCGCCTCCTGCTTGGCAGGTCATTCGGGCGCATCGGCGGATGTGTCTTGGGCCGGATCATCTCCCTGTGAGCGCAAGTAGTGTCTCAAAGAAACGAGACGTATTCTACTCTGCCAGGGATGCCCAAAGGAGATGCCCAGAGCTTTGCTCCCTCGGTTATGGAGGTATCCGGGCTTCAGACATCAGTCGGGTGCCGAGAGCGTTGCTCCCTCTGTTATGGAGGTATCCTGGCATTGGACGGCGATGCACCGGTACGTCGGTACCAGGTATCATCGGTACCATGGGTCCCGTCGGCACCGGGTATCATCGGTACCATGGGTGCCGTCGATGCCGAGTGTCATCGGTGCCATGGGTGCTGTCGGTACCGGGTATCATCGGTGCCATGAGTGCCGTCGGTACCGAGTATCATCGGTGCCATGGATACTGTCGGTACCGAATATCATCGGTGCGTCGGTACCGAGGAGTATCGATACCAACTACATTGGTACCATGGTCGGTGTCATGGGTCCCGTCGGTAACTGGGTATCATCGGTACCATGGGTCCCGTCGGCACCGGGTATCATCGGTACCATGGGGTGCCGTTGATGCCGAGTGTCATCGGTGCCATGGGTGCTGTCGGTACCGGGAATCATGGGCACCATCAGCACCAGGTATCATGGGCACCATCGACTATCGGTACCAGGTATCATCGCCCATTCGGTACCGAGTATCATGACTACCATCGGTACCATAGTATCAGGTATCGTCGGTACCGTGGGATACATGGGTATCAGGTATCATGGATGCCGTCGGCACATGAGTACCATCGATACCAGATATCATGACCAGGTACCATCGGTGCCATGGGTGCCATTGGTACCAGGTGTCATGAGCACCGTCGATGCCATGTGTACCATCGGTACTCGTCGGTGCTGTTGGTGCCGGATATCATGGGTACCATTGGTACCACATGTCATGGCTACCATCGGTACCAGGTATCATGGGTACCATCGATACCAGATACCATGACTATCATCGGTACCAAGTACCATGGGTACCATCGGTACCATGTGTATCATCGGTACCATGTGTATCATCGGTACCGTCGGTGCCATGGTCTAGCAGTCTGGTTTTCGATTCCCTTGCATTTCCAGACTTTGTCCTTGGCTTCGGGACCATGGGTTACCATTGGATGCCATGGGTGCTACCGCCTCCTGCGGCATCTGGCTTTTCACCTGGTCTCCTTCACCGATGCTGCCTCTGGTATGGGTGTTCGCACCCTACTGGGGCAACTTCTCGACCCATAGTAGCCTCCATATCGACGTGTTTGGATCTGAGCTGCTCTGTTTGAGTAGTTAGTTCAGTCAATGATGGTCATCTGACATTACAGTGGAGATTGTGAATCCCAATGCCCAGATGCTAGAGGTCCTGGACTACTATCTTCACCTGAGTCTTCTGCACTCAGAACAGATAGAGTTCTAAGAACTTACTTCGGCGCCCCCGGGGCCAGAGCATACATCCTTAGCCTCTTTTGGAGAATGGCGTACCAGGCTGGCATGATCGCATCCCAAATCAAGTCTTGTCAGATCTTTACGAGCATTCCCACCGGAGTAGGCTAGACCTTTTCACCAAGTGGTCAGGTAGCACACGGTGTGTCGCAGGTTCCTGTCCAAGGGCATTTTCGACACTTGTAATGTAACACCTAGATTTCTGCTCTAGGTACAGTGATGCGCAGACTCTCATGACTGTGTGCCCCTCTCCTGGAGGAGGAGACTCAGCAGAAAACTGTAGATATGCTGTACATACACTTCCTCATCTTGGAAGTTCTTTAGAGAGAGGAGTAGTTTTCCTTGTGCCTTAAGGGGTCGTACCTATACTCCTACTTCTCGACAGCCGGTTCGGGCTATGCCTCAGCACGCTCGTTCTAGTCAGCGGCGTGCACCTAATCAGGCCCCTGCAGCTATTCCCCAGGAAACAGAGGGGTTTTTGACTGGCTCCAATTCAGTATAGCCACTAAAAAAAAAAAAAAAAAAAAATGTCCGTACCGGCCATTCTGCCTGTCGGGGGGAAGTTTACATTTTCTCCACCAAAGGTGACTTCTTTATCCTCCAACCGGTGGGGTTTTTCAACTAGTCCAGTTAGGATACATTCTCAATCTGAATCAAACCTCCACATTGTTCATTGGAAGCTTAATCCTTTAGCTTCCATCAAAAGTGAGTACTTGCAGAGGAACTCTCTGCTTTTCTCAGCGCCAATGCAGTCGAGCCCGTTCCACCAGGGCAAGAAGGGTTGAGATTCTATTCCAGGTCTTTCTTTGTGGGTTGCGTCCCATCATAGACATAAGGGGCCTAAACAGATTTGGTTCAGGATGCTTTCCCTGGGCATCCTTCTTCCCATACTTCAGGAAAACGATGGTTATGCTCTCTGGATTTACAGGATACTTATACTCTCTTTGCATCCAGAGTATGTTTTTTCCTAGTGCCTGGCTGTTGTTGCAGCGTATCTTCATGGACTGGGAGTGCATGTGTTCCCTTAACACGATGATTGCCCGTCTCAACAGATTACAGCACAGTACATATTGAGACTTCTAGACACATGGCTTCCGCAGTTCATGTAACTCCCATGGCACTTTTGCACATGACATCCGCTCAGTGCATCCTAGCTTCCCAGTGGTATCAAGTTTAGGGTATCTAGAGGATGTAACCCGACTGTTCGCCAGTCTTCGGTATTCCCCTCAGAGGTAGTTAATTCTCTCTATTTTGATTCTGAGGCATCTTACTCAGTCAAAAGCTGCTGACGAAGGTTGCATCCCTCCTGGCTATCCAACCAAATTATTTTAATTCAACAAACAATCGGGTTGTGATGTACTCGATAACAAAGGAGTACTGGATCTTGCCCTCTGAGTTAGGATGCCATGCAGATGTAGCGGTGGGCCCGCAATGCGGCATGTTTTCCTCCAAGCCACTTATCTAATTGGCGTAAACAGCAGTCTGGCCGACAGGCTGAGCAGGATAATGCTACAGTTGAGCATGCCTATAGTTCGAAAGACCCCTCAGTGGATCTTTTGCTACTTAGTCCAATCGCAAAGTCCCTCAGTTCTGTTCCAGGCTGCAGGTTCACGGCAGGCTACCATCGGATGCCTTTCTCCTTCTTTGGGAGACAGGTTTTCCGTATGCGTATCCTCCCATACATCTGGTGGAAAAGACTTTGCTGTTTCTCAAGCAAGATTGTGGAGCCATGATTCTGATTGCTCTTTTCTAGCTGCGTCAGATAGGATTCCCTCTTCTTCTGGAGTTGGAATGTTTCCAGCTCTCATTACGCAGAACGAGGGGGCACTTCTACATCCCAACCTCCAATCTCTGGCTCACACGGTCTGGATGTTGAGAGTGGGGTTTCGTTGAGTTTTCCAGAGTGTCTCCCGACTCTTGCTTGCTTTCAGAAAAGATTTCACAAAGAGGTGTTATTCTTTTTCATGGAAGAGGTTTGCCGTCTAGTGTGACAGCAAGGCCCTAGATCCTGCATCTTGTCTTATACAGACCTTGCTTGAGTTCTTTCTACACCTGTCTGAGTCTGGTCTCAAGACCAACTCTGTCAGTATTCATCTTTGTGCAATAGAGCTTATCATCAACGTGTGAAAAGTCAGCCTTTAGCTGTCCACTTCACGAGAGGTTTATCTCTCCCCCAATATTGAGAGAATTCCTTGTATGTGTCTAGGGGAGATTATTTCTCTTGGGCTTAGCACCCACAATAATTTTGACAGTTGGCTCTTATGCTTCGGTCAGAGTTCCTATCACTCCTTATCCAGTATCTTGGGGTTCCAATGTCGTTTTCATCCAGCTGCTGCAAGCTCAATTCGGGCCACTGGATTCCTGCCATCTGAAGTATTGGACCTGGAAGGTCGTTTTCCTTAGTGGCTGTTCCTTCAACTCGTAAGGTCGGTGAGCTTCGGTCTCTAGTAGCTCAAGCGCCTTTCCTTACTTCTCATCTTAACAGAGTAGTTCTCTGCATGCAGACAAAGTTCTTACTGGTGCTGGTATCAGAGTACCAGCTGATCCAGTCAGTTGTCTTGCCAACATTCTTTCTCCCTCATCTTACAAGCCCTGGAGAAGCAAGCTCCGCACTTTTTGCGTGGAGCAGACGAGCTCCCTCGGACGGTCCGCCCAGTTGTTTATTTCTTTTAATGCCAGTTGCTGTCGGAAACTGCATAATTTCTTCTTGGATAGCAGAGTGCATCTCCTTCATTTTTGTCCAAGCTGGACTGACTCTAGAAGGCCATGTCACGGCTCACAAAATTAGAGCCATGGCTGAGTCGGTGGCTCATCTAAGATCAGTCACTATTGAAGAGATCTGCAAAGCTGCGGTGTGGTCATCAGTCCACACATTTTCATCTTACTACTGCCTTCAGCAATAGCCGACTCGTCAGTCGGTTTAGGCAGTCGGGGCTGCAGAACTTCTTTGGGGTTTAGAATCCAACTCCAACCCTCCTAAGCCCATTTTTGTTCTGTTCCAGGCTACACTCATTTAGATATTTCTTCTTTTCAGGTCAATTTTATTCTGGCCTCGCCGTTGCGAGACTCAATTGACCACTGTTTGTTGTGTTGTGTAAGCCTGGAAGCTAGGGATACCCCACTTGTGAGAATATCAGCCTGCTTGTCTTTGGAGAAAGAGTAGTTACTTACCTGTAACAGGTGTTCTCCGAAGACAGCAGGCTGCATATTCTCACAAACCCTCCCACCTTCCCCTTTTGGAGTTGTCTCCTCCATCTTTTGGATTTAACTGAGGGGCGTGTCCGCACGGCGAGCGGGAAGAGGTGTGCGCACATGCGCAGTACGATCGCTCGTGCGACGGAACGCCGTAAAGAGATTTTGAGATTTTGCTTTAAAATCCTCCGGGGCCGACGTGGCGTCACCCACTTGTGAGAATATGCAGCCTGCTGTCTTCGGAGAACACCTGTTACAGGTAAGTAACTACTCTTTATATTAGATTCTCACCTCCAACGTTCTGACTTGCTGCCTGGGACCATGGCTCATTCCGAGTTGGTCTGCTAGGCTCCGTAGATCAGGCTGACATCACCGTAGCCATTATGATGTCAACTTCAGAACTGGGGAGGGGGGGAAACATGCCTCACAGCTGATCCATGTCCAGAGGAGGGTCGCTGGACATGGGTGGCTGCAGGGGGGGCAGAGGAAAGAGGAGGGTCGCTGGACATGGGTGGCTGCAGGGGGGGGGGGCAGGGGGTCGCTGGACATGGGTGGCTGCAGGGGAGCTGAGGAAAACCTTGCTAGCGCCTGTTTCATTTGTGTCAGAAACAGGCCTTTTTTTACTAGTCAATAAATTCTTTTGCCAGCAACTGTGAACTTTAAGAGGGTACTCTTTTACAGGCCAGATTATTTAGAGAGGGGTGAGGATAGCAACAATTTTAAAAACAAAGACTACATTTCTCACATGTGTTTGTACAGTGCTGCATATGCCTAATATAGCCATGTCCAGGTGTCTGTGATGGAGAACTATCATATTTAACTGCTGCATGTATATATATGTTTTGTTCTAGTGGTCAATGCTAATTTTAGATTAGAATGTTTTTAATTTTATGTTAGAATGTGAAACCACATAGAATCGTGAAATAGAGCGGTTTATACATTTTTAAAGTAAATAAAATACTTATATATGTGGTAGAATCCTTATTCTCTTGTAGAGTTGCTAACCTTCCCTTCTTCTTGGTTGGCATCTCGTTCTAACCCCGTACTTAAACTAGGTTTTCCATCTGTGAAAAATCTTCAATTAAAGTGCTTTCATGATAATTCTTTTAACTACCAATCTAGTAAGATATGGAATCTATTGCCTGTTCAAATTCGGTCTTTGCCTACTTATTTTCAATTTCACAAAGTCTTGAAAATCTCTCTTTTTACTTTGATTCTATTCTATGAGACAGTTTGCTGATTCTTGTATTTTGAACATTGTTTTAATTACAAAACGTTATAATGCTTATGTGGATTTAGACATTATGTAACCAGCTTTGTTTCCACAGCTGATTTAAGTGGGATATAAATGCTGGAATAGAATATGAGCATGATCACTTACACCTACTCCACAGTTGGTGTGAATGAAGGCACCTACATGCACAGAAAGAGTTATTACATAATCTATGCATGTATGTGCCAACTCTGCCCAAGCTCCAGCCAAAGTCTGCCCTTTGCACACTGGCAAAATACGTGCCATCATGTCATGGCATGTATTTTTACACCAGCTGGTTTATTTTATCACAGGTTACTTAGGAGCAGAGGTAGCCACATACGCATTGAAATTACATTATAAAATGGCCTTCTAAACTCTGCTACATATAAACTGACAGCTTTGTACCTTAATGATGCTCTGACAGGTTGATAGTGGCAGGCCCACCAAACTGGTGCCATTAATTGACATAATCTGGTCCCCAATATTGAGTCTTCCTGATTTCTCTGCAGGTCCTCCGTGCATTATATTGGCAATAATAACCGTAGGTAAGATGGATCCCCAGCCAGATTCCACAATCACCACACCCAGGATTTCTCCTTTTTGCTTTTCTATAAAAATCTGCAATAGGAAGGAGCACACATCAGAAAAAACCCCCAAAAAACCCATAATAGCAGTATTACAATTTTAGCTATCAACTCATGACATTCTCCTCCCCAAGGCATATGTGGCTTCATACTAACTACACTCCGTCCTTTAAACATTTCGAAACAGATCACAATAAAAGCAAAATAATAAGGGACAGAACAGAATAATAACAATATAACACAATAAGATAATACTCACAAAAACAAAATTAAACCATGCTGGATTTTAAAACATATGCCACAAGCTGACACCCTATGATTTCTGTGGGGTTATCCAGAGTATGGTGCTGTCACGATTGGACTACTGCAATGCTCTTTATCTTGGAACAGCAAAGACCAGGGTTAGAGAAAACAACAGGGCAAATGATCTGCAAACTCCGATTTTGAGACAGTTACACTGGTTGTCAGTGCAGAGTAGAATACAGTTCAAAGTTCTTTGTTATGTGCATCACGCTATTTATAGATATTACATTAAGATAAGTGCTGCACTGTTCGGGTGTTCCTCAAGCACTTAGAAAGAAAAATCAAAATTTAAATAAAAAAAAATGAGTTTTTGTGACCAATGATTAAAAGTTCGCTGCCTTTGTTATCGCACCAGCGCTGCCACTGTATTTGCAGTCAGACCTGATAGAGGCCTCTGAGGTCTTTTCTCCTCTGCAAGTGCCACAACAACAATTAGTAATGCCACTGTACAGCATGTGGTTTATCTGGCTGCAGATCTGAACCAAAGTACTTGAAAGATAGTTTTGTTGTGTATCGTCCTGTTAGGAATCTGAGGTCTGAGACGACAACGAGTTTGTCATCTGATGTGGTGTCCCACACAAGATATTGTGAGACTAGATCTGCCGCTTTTTCTGTGGCTGGGGCAGGGGCATAGCCAGACAACAGATTTTGGGTGGGCCTAGGGAAGAAGTGGGTGGGCACCAATTGTTATCCCCCCCCCCCCCAACCACCACCCAAAAAATATCTCAGCGGGTGGGAAAACGCTTCTTTCCACCTTGGCAGTCTGCAGCAGGCTTGCGCTGAAAACTGAACATACGCAGGTGCCGGTATCCTGGAGAGTAACGTTTTTGTTACCATCTGGAAGAAGTCTTCACTAAATGTGTGCTACTGTTGGGTGGGCCTTAGACCTAAGTGGGTGGGCCCAGGACCACCTAGGCCCACCTGTGGCTATGCCACTGGGCTGGGGTACAGTTATATGGAATGCTTTAAAAGGCCAGTTGAGATTGTGCTCTGAAATTTTGCAGTTTAAGTGGATATTAAAAACTTCTTTCTTTGTTGAAGCATTTATGTAAAGATGGCTGTTACAATGGTGCAGTTCTGATGTAAGTCATGGATATGAGACATCAATGAGACTTCACGAACGAAGTTAACCTAATACCTTTCAATTCTTATTATAAGACAAACTTTCCTTCCTTTAACCAAATTCACTCTGTATCCTCTACCTTAACTATGTATTTCTCTTCTCCGGAACTGGTATTCACCATTTACGGATCTATGTAAGCCATATTGAGCCTGCAAATAGGTAGGAAAATGTGGGATACAAATGTTTAAAAAAATAAATAATAAATAAATGGTAGTATATGTTTTCCATGTATTTTACTGATGGCGTTGTATTTATTTATTTATTTGTTACATTTGTATCCCACATTTTCCCACCTATTTGCAGGCTCAATGTGGCTTACATAGTACCGGAGAGGCGTTTGCAGACTCCGGTGTGAACAAATACAGAATGAAGTTGTGATAGGATAAGGTTCATGTGGAACAGTCAGCGGAAGAGTTGTGTTATATCCTTTAAGTACTTTACTTTTGTTGTGTTGCAGAGATCAGGCATTTAAGTTGGATCTGCGGTGTATGCCTTTTTACTTAATTACATTCACATTTATCACATAAATGTAAGGAAATACAGAAATTAATATAAAAAGGAAAACATTTTCTCTCAACAATATATATTTACATAATTGTCCACAATTGGAAGATCCAAGATCAGGAAAACAATCTTAATGAAAATAAGAAAAACTCAAAATGGTTAATCTTACACTTCACATTTTCTGAGGGAGGAAGGTTAATCGGTTATTGCAGCCGGTACAGTGGTAACTGAAGGAAGTTGCTGCAGAGCATTCTTCATCTGTTTCCACAAACTCTATAATTTCTTAGGTTCAAACAAATAAGTAATAAGGAAATAAAACACGGGGGTATGCCTTGTTAAACAGGTATGTATTCTACTTTGTATGTTTTTGTTTTTTTTGTAAACCACTTTCATTTAAATGGTCTATAAAGGTGTAAAATAAATAAATACTTGGGATAAAATAGGCACACATAGAATGACGAGTACACTGTAGTCTAATCATGAGTGGTGCAAGGACATTTGCGCAAGAACTGTAACAGTTGATCACATTACATAGTTAAAAAAATTTAGCAAGATATTTAGAGCCTGTCTTAACTAGACCTAAAGGAAACTGGTAACCAATGAAATACCTCTAGCGCCAGCATCTACCAGGGTTTTTAAATCTGCTTCTTGCTGCAGTTACCTCCATTTGATACAATTTAACCCAAACTGCATGGTGCAGATAGTGTGAATGCACTTACCTATTTAGGAGGTGGTAAGAGTACCTGCATTTATTTATTTTAAAATTTTTATTCTACATAAATCCTATGCGGATTACAATCAAAAATACTCTTAGAAAAACAGAAAAGAAACTAAAATACATCACATCAACTATGTATCATTAAACTCCCAATACAAGGTACAGTTAATAATTATTCTTAAAAATACAGCCCAACCACCTTTCTTTTCATGTGCTACCCATCTACTATTGTACTACATGAAAAGCCTGCACAAATAAATATGTTTTTACCCCTGGGAGTGCATTCCACAGCAATGGAACACCAATAGAGAATGCAGACATTTTGGTACTTGTATAATGTGTGTCAGGATAACCATTGATAGACAGATGCATAGCTGATTCAGAACGTAAATTACGCCTCGGCTGATAAATTGACAACTGTTTTAAATGCCATGGGGCATCAAGATACAGTATTTGGTGAACCAACAAAGGTTTTGTGTGCAGTAAGTATGGGGCACCCTTGGAACACCCCTAACAGTTAGTGCACAGGCATGTGGCACAGAAGCATCCGCCCTCACAACTGTTGCCCCTATAGAATTCTTTTGTTCCATTAGAGCATTGTGATGCTCCAGAAAAATGAACTGTGGCGGAACCAGAACCAACTATAACAATGGGCTGCTTCTCACTGTGGCAGGAAAAAGAATCCTTGTTGAGAAATTCAGACAATATGTTCCTAGGCATTTAAACTAGAAAAAGTGGGGGTGTCATATGGAAGCAGGTCACTTCTGGTGGTTACTCCCAGCAAAAGACAAGATATGAAAGTAGTAAAGAAAGCAATATAAACAACAATCTTACCAATTCACTTCTTAGTGACACAGTAAAAGGTGAGACTAAACAAAAAACTATATAGAAGATGGGACTGCCTCTGAAAAGTAGCTGGAAAACAATGACCACCAATGCTCACAGTCTAAGCAACAAAGTTCATAATCTGCAAGCCCTGATGTTAGAAGCAGACTTAGATATTGTTGCTATCACATAGTTCAGTGATTCCCATGAATGGGACGCAAACATACCGGGCTATAACCTATTCAGGAAGGATAGAGATGGTAGAAACGTAGGGAAAGGAAGATGTGATATGGATCATCTTGAAAAAAGAAGATAGAACCTCTGTCTATATGGGTGTTGTCCACAGACCTCTGAAACAATCAGAGCAACTTGATAAAGATCTGGTTATAGATATTTAAAAGTTGGGAAAGAAAGAGGATGTGCTGTTGCTGGAAGATTTCAACCTGACAGATGAGGATTGGAAAGCTCTATCTGCAGAATCGGAAAGAAGTAGAGAGATCTTGAATGCCTTTCAAATTGCTCTGCTCAGACAAATGATGATGGAACCCATGAGGGAAGGAGTAACGCTGGATCTGGTGCTCACAAATGGGGAAGTGTGTCTAAAGTCCGAGTAGGTACCCACCTGGGCAGTAGTGATCATCAAACAGTTTGGTTTGATATAACAGCTAAAGAAGGACAGCCACTCAAAACTCAAAGTCCTGGATTTCAAACATGCAGACTTTAGTAAATTGGAGAATTCCTGAAGAAAGGGCTGATAGGCTGGGAGGACATACAAGAAGTGGAAAGACAGTTCTCCAGGCTGAAAGGAACTATAAAAATGGCTACTGACCTTTACATCAAAAGATGTAGATTGGAAGGTTCTGTCTGCAGAATCAGAAAGAAGTAGACAGATATATGCTTTTCAAAGTGCTCTGCTCAGACAAATGGTGACGGAACCCTCGAGGGAGGGAGCGACGCTGGATCTGGTGCTCACAAATGGGGATAGTGTATCAAATGTCTGAGTGGGTGCCCACCTGGGCGGCAGTGACCATCAAACGGTTTGGTTCGATATGACAGCTGAAGTGGAGGGCGGCCACTCAAAACTCAAAGCCCCATCTCCCTCCTACCCTTCCTCTCCAAAATACTTGAGCGTGCCGTTCACAGCCGCTGCCTTGATTTTCTCTCCTCTCATGCCATCCTCGATCCACTCCAATCCGGCTTTCGCCCTCTTCACTCGACAGAAACAGCACTCTCTAAAGTCTGTAATGACCTGTTCCTTGCCAAATCCAGAGGCCACTACTCCATCCTCATCCTCTTTGATCTATCCGCCGCTTTTGACACTGTCAATCATGACTTACTTCTTGCCACACTGTCCTTATTTGGGTTCCAGGGCTCTGTCCTCTCCTGGTTCTCCTCCTATCTCTCCCACCGCACCTTCAGAGTTCACTCTCATGGATCTTCCTCCATCCCTATTCCCCTTTCTGTTGGTGTTCCCCAGGGATCTGTCCTTGGACCCCTTCTCTTCTCAATCTACACCTCTTCCCTGGGCTCCCTGATCTCATCTCATGGTTTTCAGTATCATCTCTATGCTGATGACACCCAGCTATATCTCTCCACACCAGACATCACCGCTGAGACCCAGGTAAAGATATCAGCCTGCTTATCCGACATTGTTGCCTGGATGTCCAACCGCCACCTGAAACTGAACATGTCCAAGACCGAGCTCATCGTCTTTCCACCAAAACCCATGTCTCCTCTTCCTCCACTTTCTATCTCAGTTGATAACACCCTCATCCTCCCCGTCTCATCTGCCCGCAACCTCGGAGTCATCTTTGATTCCTCCCTCTCCTTCTCTGCGCATATCCAGCAGACAGCCAAGACCTGCCGCTTCTTCCTCTTTAACATCAGCAAAATTCGCCCTTTCCTCTCTGAACACACCACCCAAACTCTCGTCCACGCTCTCATTACCTCTCACCTTGACTACTGCAACTTACTCCTCACCGGCCTCCCACTTAGCCATCTATCCCCCCTTCAATCTGTTCAGGACTCTGCTGCACGTCTCATATTCCGCCAGAACCGATATACTCATATCACCCCTCTCCTCAGGTCACTTCACTGGCTTCCAATCAGATACCGCATTCAATTCAAGCTTCTCTTTCTTACCTACAAATGCACTCAGTCTGCTGCCCCTCAGTACCTTTCTACCCTCATCTCCCCTTACGTTCCCGCCCGTAACCTCCGTTCACAGGACAAATCCCTCCTCTCTGTACCCTTCTCCACCACCGCCAACTCCAGGCTCCGCTCATTCTGCCTCGCCTCACCCTATGCTTGGAACAACCTTCCTGAGCCCTTACGCCAAGCCCCCTCCCTGCCCATCTTCAAGTCTTTGCTTAAAACCCACCTCTTCAATGCTGCATTCGGCACCTAACTCTTACCATTCAGTAAATCCAGACTGCCCCAATTTGACCGCCCCTATCAGACTGACCATTCACTTGTCTCTTAGATTGTAAGCTCTTTGAGCAGGGACCGTCCCTCTATGTTTAAATTGTACAGCGCTGCATAACCCTTGTAGAGCTTTAGAAATGTTAAGTAGTAGTAGTAGTAAAGTCTTAGATTTCAAGCGTGCTGATTTTAGTAAAATGAGGGAATACCTGAGGAAGGAGCTGATGGGCTGGGAGAACGAACAAGAAGTGGAAGGACAGTGGTCCAGGCTAAAAGAAGCTGTAAGAAGGCGACGAAACTGTGTGACAAGGCGGTGGCCGTAAGTAGAAGGTTGCTAGGCTGTATAGAGAGGGGAGTGACCAGCAGAAGAAAAGAGGTTTTAATGCCCTTGTATAAGTCGTTGGTGAGGCCCCACCTGGAGTATTGTGTTCAGTTCTGGAGGCCGTATCTTGCTAAGGATGTAAAAAGAATTGAAGCAAAGAATGTTGGAATGTAATTGTATTTTACATGCATTGCCTGTCACCTATTATTTCTCTGTGATTACTCTGTGACCTCTGATGTGAATTACTTAGAGAGGTCACATAGCTATGCAACTTCCTGTGGGGGTCAGACACAGCAGATGCAGCACATGCAGCACATGGAGCACATGGAGCTCATGATCTCTCCTAACCTGAGAGGATCTATGGTGGTGTGAGCATCCATTACCATCTAAGCACATGGAAGGAGCTGACAATACAAATGTATAGTAATATGTATATATAAGCCTGTCTGATTATAATCAAACTACAAACTGTGAGTAAACAGATGTTTTGTTACTTCAACTTTAAAGTGACTCAGCAGTGAATTATTCAGGGGTGAATGAGAGAGAGATGAAGAAAGAAATTAACATTTCTAAAGCTGAAGCTGTGTGTACTAAAATCTGCTAATTATTTACTACAAATAATCCAACAAAAGGGTTATGGGCCCAGGGCCAGGAATTGAAAAAGAAGAGAAATATTACCAGGCAGAAAAAAAGGCCACATTTTTCTCTTAAGTTTTAAAGGAAAGATTCAGTCTGTCTCTCTCTCCCCCCACACAGCAGACAGAAGGCTAAGAAAATGGCTGAGGGAAGAAATTCACCATTGTTCTATTCTCTCAAGGTGCCTAAATTAACTGAGTTTAATTATCAGCAATGGGAATTAAGATTCATATGTCTCCTTCGAGCAAAAGGATTAAATATATGCTTAGACCAAGACAGAACAGCTGAAAATATGGCTGAATGGGACAATGCAAACTATTATGTGAAGTGCATGCTTTTGGAAGCTCTCTCAGAGAAACAAGCCATATTAGTGGAGGGAAAAGATACACCAAAGGACATCTTATATAAACTGAGAACTATGTATGCAACTACATATGCAAAGCAGCAACCAATTTGGCTGGCAGAGTTGAATGAAACCAAATTAAGGGATAAAAGTAAATGTAATGATCACATTATGCATCTTATGTCTTCATTTCAAAAATTAGAACTTTCTGGAATTCCCATGTGTGATGCATTGAAAAGAGCATTTCTTTTTACCTCACTATCAAAGAAGTTTGATGTTTTTAGGTCTGTAAATGAGGCCATTGAAGGGCAATCTTTTGAACAGACAACATCAAAACTAAGGCAGGAATGCATAATAAATGATTCTGAGGAGATGTGTTCTCAAAGCAAGTCAGAGAGAAATGAAACAAATTTCTTGGCAAAGAACAGAGAAAGGCGGAGCTATGGGAAAACTCCACCCAAGGGCAAGCTGATTTGCTACTCATGTGGAAAGGAGGGACATGTATCTAAATGGTGTAAGGAAACACAAAACACTCCCTCTAGCTCACCTAAGCCAATGGAACTAAAGAATTCTCAAACCAGGAAATGTATGAAGGACAAAGATAAACACAAGGGCTTTCTAATGGCAGAAAAATCTTTGACTATGGTAAATAATAATTCAAATGAAAGTACTTGGATTTGGATTCGGGGAGCACATGCCATTTAACCAATTGTAAGAATTTCTTTCAGGAAATGTGTCCAGAGGAAGGTATTCTTAAAACTGCAAACGCAGGGACTGCTAAGATCCAAGCAAAAGGTATTGGATTCTTAAAATGCAAAGTGTCTAATGAAGTTAAAGAAATTCCTGTAAGTGATGTCTTGTATATTCCCCAAGCAGTTTGCAATATGCTTAGTGTATCTACATTAGATAAGAAGGGATTTGTGATTCATTTTGAAAACAGTAAGTGCACAATCTCTAAAAATGATGAAGTGTATGCTGAAGCTTTTATGCATAATGATGTTTATAAGCTGAACATTTCAGGTGAAGCCTCACATATGGCGCAAGTAAGGAAGAATGATGGTAAATGTAGTCTGGAAATCTGGCACCGCCGCCTGGGACATCGTGATTCTAAGGTGATCCAGGATCTTTACAGTAAGCAACTAGCCACCGGCATTCAGATAAGTGCAGATGCTGGTAAAATGGAGAAATGCATAGACTGTGTTACTCAAAAAGGTGTAAGACCCTCATTTCCTGCATACACAGGAAATAGGAGTAATAAAGTGCTGGACTTAATACACAGTGACTTATGTGGACCGTTTAATATCCCATCATTGGGAAATAACAGATTTGTGCTAATATTCTTGGATGATTTCTCTAGATATTGTGTGGCCTATTTGCTGAAAGAAAAAAGTCAAGTCACAGACATGCTGAAGAAATACGTAGCCATGGTGAGCAATAAATTTGAAAGAAAACCAAAGGTTCTTCAGACCGACAATGGTGGTGAGTTCACTTCACAAAGCATGCGCACATTTCTAGAACAAGAAGGCATTCAACATATCACAACAGTAGCTTATACACCAGAGCAAAATTCTGTTGCAGAGAGAAAATTTAGGTCACTTGTGGAAATGACCAGACGTATGCTGTCAGATAGCAATCTCCCTAAAAGACTATGGGGGGAAGCCATTCTCACAGCAGTGTACCTACAAAACAGAATGCCAACTAAAGGCGCTGAGCGCACACCACATGAGACATGGCATGGTAGGAAGCCAAACCTGTCACACATAAGAACATTTGGAAGTACAGCATATGCTCATGTACCAAAGCAAAGAAGGCATAAGCTGGATTCCAGAACAGAAAGGGGCATTTTAGTTGGCTATGCTCCAGGACACAAAGGATATAGAATTTTGAATCTGAAAACTGGCATTGTTGGCATAAGACATGTTACATATTTTGATGAAAACAAAAGGGTTGATAAAGGCTGGATTATCCCAGATGAGCCTTATCATCCAGAATATGAAACTAGAACAATAATAGACATGCCAGTGTATATAAATGCCATACCAAGGCAGATGTCTGAAAGCAACTCACCTGTATCTAACGAGGAACAGGCAGAGGAAGCAGACACAGAAAGAATCATTGAAGAAGACAGTACAGTTGGAGAAGGGGAATCAATTGGAGAAGGACTCTCAGATTTAGAGGATGCAGAAAGGTCAGACCAACCTGTTGTCAGACGCTCATCCAGGGAAAACAAAGGTGTTCCACCCCCAAGACTGTCTTACCTAACAAAGTCAGCAGAAGCTCAAGAGCCCTTAACATGGGATGAGATTGAGAAAATGCCAGCAGAAGAAGCTGCTGAATGGCATAAAGCTGCACAAGAAGAAATTGATGCATTGGATAAAAATAATACTTGGATTCTTACAAAATTACCTCCTGGCAAGAAAGCTATAGGATGCAAATGGGTATTCAAGTTAAAAAGGAATGCACAAGGAAAAGTGGAAAGGTATAAAGCCAGATTAGTGGCAAAGGGATATCTTCAAAAATATGGAGAAGATTTTGATGAAGTGTTTGCACCTGTAGTGAAACACACGACAATAAGAACACTTCTGAGCATTGCAGTCTCAAAAGGCATGCAAGTCAACCACATTGATGTGAAAACAGCGTTTCTTCACGGAGATATAACTGAAGACTTGTACATGGAACAGCCAACAGGTTTCATAAATACAAAACAAAGACAGCTAGTGTGTAAATTAAACAAAGGTCTTTATGGATTAAAGCAAAGTGAAAAATGTTGGAATGAAAAATTGCATGAAATATTGACAAATTTAGGATTTAAGCAAGGTGAAGCAGATAAATGCTTGTACACTAGGTGCACAAATGGACAATATGCATACATTTTAGCTTTTGTTGATGATCTGCTCATTGCAAGCAAAAGTGAGCAAGAGTACAAGGACATTGTAAAGTGTTTAAACCTCAATGTTGAGATAAAAGAACTGGGTAATGTGTCATACTATCTTGGTATAGAAATTGAGAAACAAAATGATGGTTCTTATCTTCTAAGCCAGAAGCAGAAAATAAATGAGCTTATTGAAAGTTTAGGTATGCAAGATGCCCAAGTTGTAAGCACTCCCATGATCACTGATTTTCTGAAGGATGAAACAGTAAGAGAACCTTTACCAGATAACATCCAATATAGATCAGCCATAGGTAAGCTTTTATATCTAGCTACCACATACAGGGCTGATATAGCAAATGCAGTAGGAATTTTGAGCAGAAGGGTCAGCTCACCTACCAAATCAGATTGGACTGCAGTTAAAAGGATGGTAAGGTATTTAAAGGGTACCATTGATTGTAAATTAAAGATTTCAGCCAATAGTAATCCAAAACTAATATGTTACTGTGATTCAGATTGGGCAGGGGATCATTCTGATTATAAATCCACAAGTGGATATGTGTTTATGTATGGAAATGTACAAATTTCATGGGCCAGTCATAAACAAAGTATTGTGAGTTTGTCTTCTACAGAAGCTGAATACGTGGCTGTATCGGAAGCGTGCAGAGAACTGATGTGGATTGAAAAACTTTTGCTGGATTTCGGAATAGCTGAACAGAGACCAATCCAGTTAATGGAAGATAATCAGAGCTGCATCCGTCTGTCACAGAATGACAAGGTTCAGTCACGCACTAAGCACATCGCAACGAAATACCACAACGTGCGAGAGTTGGCAAAAGAAGGGGTCATCAGTCTACACTATTGTCACACCAGTGAGATGACAGCTGACATTATGACCAAACCGTTACCCAGAGAACATTTTGTGAATCTGCGTATAAAGCTTGGACTTTGTATGAATAAATAATTGCATGACAGTTATGCATGAGAAGGGGTTTGTTGGAATGTAATTGTATTTTACATGCATTGCCTGTCACCTATTATTTCTCTGTGATTACTCTGTGACCTCTGATGTGAATTACTTAGAGAGGTCACATAGCTATGCAACTTCCTGTGGGGGTCAGACACAGCAGATGCAGCACATGCAGCACATGGAGCACATGGAGCTCATGATCTCTCCTAACCTGAGAGGATCTATGGTGGTGTGAGCATCCATTACCATCTAAGCACATGGAAGGAGCTGACAATACAAATGTATAGTAATATGTATATATAAGCCTGTCTGATTATAATCAAACTACAAACTGTGAGTAAACAGATGTTTTGTTACTTCAACTTTAAAGTGACTCAGCAGTGAATTATTCAGGGGTGAATGAGAGAGAGATGAAGAAAGAAATTAACATTTCTAAAGCTGAAGCTGTGTGTACTAAAATCTGCTAATTATTTACTACAAATAATCCAACAGCCACTACTCCATCCTCATCCTCTTTGATCTATCCGCCGCTTTTGACACTGTCAATCATGACTTACTTCTTGCCACACTGTCCTTATTTGGGTTCCAGGGCTCTGTCCTCTCCTGGTTCTCCTCCTATCTCTCCCACCGCACCTTCAGAGTTCACTCTCATGGATCTTCCTCCATCCCTATTCCCCTTTCTGTTGGTGTTCCCCAGGGATCTGTCCTTGGACCCCTTCTCTTCTCAATCTACACCTCTTCCCTGGGCTCCCTGATCTCATCTCATGGTTTTTAGTATCATCTCTATGCTGATGACACCCAGCTATATCTCTCCACACCAGACATCACCGCTGAGACCCAGGTAAAGATATCAGCCTGCTTATCCGACATTGTTGCCTGGATGTCCAACCGCCACCTGAAACTGAACATGTCCAAGACCGAGCTCATCGTCTTTCCACCAAAACCCATGTCTCCTCTTCCTCCACTTTCTATCTCAGTTGATAACACCCTCATCCTCCCCGTCTCATCTGCCCGCAACCTCGGAGTCATCTTTGATTCCTCCCTCTCCTTCTCTGCGCATATCCAGCAGACAGCCAAGACCTGCCGCTTCTTCCTCTTTAACATCAGCAAAATTCGCCCTTTCCTCTCTGAACACACCACCCAAACTCTCGTCCACGCTCTCATTACCTCTCGCCTTGACTACTGCAACTTACTCCTCACCGGCCTCCCACTTAGCCATCTATCCCCCCTTCAATCTGTTCAGGACTCTGCTGCACGTCTCATATTCCGCCAGAACCGATATACTCATATCACCCCTCTCCTCAGGTCACTTCACTGGCTTCCAATCAGATACCGCATTCAATTCAAGCTTCTCTTTCTTACCTACAAATGCACTCAGTCTGCTGCCCCTCAGTACCTTTCTACCCTCATCTCCCCTTACGTTCCCGCCCGTAACCTCCGTTCACAGGACAAATCCCTCCTCTCTGTACCCTTCTCCACCACCGCCAACTCCAGGCTCCGCTCATTCTGCCTCGCCTCACCCTATGCTTGGAACAACCTTCCTGAGCCCTTACGCCAAGCCCCCTCCCTGCCCATCTTCAAGTCTTTGCTTAAAACCCACCTCTTCAATGCTGCATTCGGCACCTAACTCTTACCATTCAGTAAATCCAGACTGCCCCAATTTGACCGCCCCTATCAGACTGACCATTCACTTGTCTCTTAGATTGTAAGCTCTTTGAGCAGGGACCGTCCCTCTATGTTTAAATTGTACAGCGCTGCATAACCCTTGTAGAGCTTTAGAAATGTTAAGTAGTAGTAGTAGTAAAGTCTTAGATTTCAAGCGTGCTGATTTTAGTAAAATGAGGGAATACCTGAGGAAGGAGCTGATGGGCTGGGAGAACGAACAAGAAGTGGAAGGACAGTGGTCCAGGCTAAAAGAAGCTGTAAGAAGGCGACGAAACTGTGTGACAAGGCGGTGGCCGTAAGTAGAAGGTTGCTAGGCTGTATAGAGAGGGGAGTGACCAGCAGAAGAAAAGAGGTTTTAATGCCCTTGTATAAGTCGTTGGTGAGGCCCCACCTGGAGTATTGTGTTCAGTTCTGGAGGCCGTATCTTGCTAAGGATGTAAAAAGAATTGAAGCAAAGAAAAGCTACAAGAATGGTATGGGATTTGCGTTACAAGACGTATGAGGAGAGACTTGCGGACCTGAACATGTATACCCTGGAGGAAAGGAGAAACAGGGGTGATATGATACAGACGTTCAAATATCTGAAAGGTATGAATCCACAAACGAACCTTTTCTGGAGATGGGAAGGCGGTAGAACTAGAGGGCATGATATGAGATTGAAGGGGGGCAGACTCAAGAAAAATGTCAGGAAGTATTTTTTCACGGAGAGAGTGGTGGATGCTTGGAATGCTCTCCCACGGGAGGTGGTGGAGAGGAAAACGGTAACGGAATTCAAACATGCATGGGATAAACATAAAGGAATCCTGTTCCGAGTGAATGGATCCTCAGAAGCTTAACTGAGATTGGGTGGCAGAGGTGGGACTGGTGGTTGGGAGGCGGGGATAGTGCTGGGCAGACTTATACGGTCTGAGCCCTGAAAATGACAGATACAAATCAAGGTAAGGTATACACAAAAAGTAGCACATATGAGTTTATCTTGTTGGGCAGACTGGATGGACCGTGCAGGTCTTTTTCTGCTGTCATCTACTATGTTATAAGCAAGAGAAAAAGGAAACCAATATAGTTCTACAAACAAGTGACTGAGAAAATAAAAGCAAAAGAGTTGCCGTTTATGAAATACAGAAAAACTCGAGACAAGGGTCATCAGATGAAACTGAAAGAAACCAAGAGAGATATACATCTGGCGATAGCACAAGTAAAAAACAAATGTCTAGGTAAGGAAGGGAGATAAAAAATTTTTCAGGTATATTACTGAAAGGAGGAAGGCTAAAAATGGAACTGTAAGAATGAAAGATGCTGTAAACCACTATGTAGAGAGTGATGGGGAAAAGCGAACATGCTAAACAAATACTTCTGTTCTATGTTCAAGGAGGAAAAACCTGGAGAAGGGCCAGGATCGGCTCCACATGAGAACAGAGAAGAAAGTGTTTATGAACAACTTGAAAAACTGAAGGTGGACAAAGCCATGGGATACAACGGGATCCATCCCCAGGATATTGAGGGAGCTCAGAGAGGTTCTGGTGGTCCTTTCAGAGATTTATTTAATAAATCCATGGGAGACAGGAGAGGTTCCACGAGATTGGAGAAGAGCGGATGTAGTACATCTTCACAAAAATGGTGAACGAGAAGAAGCTAGAAACTACAGGTCAGTAAGCCTCACTTCAGTTACTGGATAAGTAACGGAAGCATTGCTGAAGGAAAATATAGTGAATTTCATGGAATCCAATGGGTTACAAGATCCGAGGCAACATGGTTTTACAAAAGGTAACTCATGCCAAACAAATCAGACTGAATTCTTTGACTGGGTGACCAGAGAATTAGATAGAGGACGTACGCTAGATGTAATCTACTTAGATTTCAGCAAAGCCTTTAACACGGTTCCTCATAGAAGGCTCTGGAATAAACTCAACAGGCTGAAGTTAGTACCCAGAGTGGTGAAGTGGATTAGAAACTAGGGCTGATTCATATTGGTGAGTGATTAGAAAGTTAGTTTTGCCGTTTTGTGGATGATACCAAGTAACAGAATGGACACCCTGGAGGGAGTGGAAAACATGAAAAAGGACTGCAAAAGTTAGAAGAAAGGTCTAATGTTTGACAGTTAAAATTCAAAGCAAGGACGTGCAGAGTGAAGCACTTGGGGAGTAGAAATCCAAGAGAGTTGTATGTGCTAGGAGGTGAGAGGCTGATATCCACAGACAAGGAGAGGGACCTTGTGGTGACGTGTCCGAGAATCTGAAGGCGATGAAACAGTGTGATAAGGTGGTGGCCCTAGCCAGAAGGATGCTAGGCTGTATATAGAGAGGCATAATCGGCAGAAGAAAGGAGGTGTTGATGCCCCTCGTTGATATGGCCTTACTTGGAGTACTGTGTCCAGTTTTGGAGGCCATATCTTGCTAAGGATGTAAAATGACTTGAAGATGTCCAGAGGAAGGTGACAAAAGTGGTATGGTGCTTGCACCAAAAGACATACAAGAAGAGACTGGAGGAGATGAGGGACAGGGGAGATATGATACAGATGTTTAAATACTTGAAAGATATTAATATAGAAACAAATCTTTTCCACAGATGGGAAAACAGTAAAACTAAAGAACATGAATCGAGGTTGCAGGGTGGTAGACTTAGGAGTAATGCCAGGAAATTCTTTTTCACGGAGATGGTGGTTGATGCCTGGAATGCCCTCCTGAGGGAGATGGTGGAGACAAAAATGGTGACGAAATTCAAAAAGACATGGGATGAACACAGATTATCTCTAATTACAAATGAATGGTACAAAAACCAAAACTGCATGTGTGTTTGTATTGAGTGGTGCTTAGATGACGACTATGGCTGTGAAGAACTAAGACCGGTGCTGAGCAGGCTTGTACAGTCCATGTCCCAAACATGGCAATCTGGTTTAGGATTTACAGAAGAGGGTTCCGATGGAAACTCCAGTAATTGGAATGTGAGGACAGTCCTGGGCAGACATTTATAGTCTGTGTTCCACAAATGACAAGATGGATTTGGATAGCCTGGAGTGGGCTTCAACAGCAACTCCAGTAGTTGGAACCTAAGGCCAATGCTGGGCAGACTTCTATGGTCTATGTCCCAGAAATGAGAAAGAAAGACAATGATCAAGTATTTTATATCACATTCATTGTTGGTTTAATCATGAATTGATAAGGAGTGTGACTGTTGGGCAGACTAAATGGACCGTTCAGGTCTTTATCTGCCATTATTTACTTTGTTGCAATGTTAATAAAGAATGCAGGCAAGCAACTCATCTCTTCACCTGCCGCTGATTAGAACATCAAAGCAAAGCAGCAATCTTGTCTGGCAATAATCATGCCTATTAACTTGTTCCTCCCCATTCACAGTTCCATTCATTTTACAATAACAAACATTCACATTGAAATTCAGCTCGGTATGCGTGAGGCAGGAAATACTCTTGGTATACTCTACTGCTCTATAATTTAGAGTTTTGTCCTGGGAGGGAGCAAGCTTTATTTAGAAGATGGGAGGCGAGGGGCTTGATGTGTGACAATTTTATGATAGGATACACAAGAAGGTAAAAAGCTTTTGGGGAATTGCAAGAATGCTATGGATTATTGGCTCAAGATGTGTTTCCCTATTTGTAGGTTAAACTCTACCTCCTTATCTCAGGTATACTGGCCGATTTGGACTCAGGAAAAATGCTTTTTGAAAATCTTTTGGGTCCTACAGTACCAAAGAGGGTGATATCTCAAATTTATAGGAGCCTCAATGGGAGGAGGATCATTGTGAGCTCTTGGAGCAGGGACTGTCTTTTCATGTATGGTGTACAGCGCTGCATATGCCTTGTAGCGCTATAGAAGTGATAAGTAGTAGTAGTAGGATCAAAAGTTTAAATATATGCATGATTGGGAAATTGACTTGGAGAGACCCTTAAGGATGCAGGCCTGGGAGAAGAACACAGCATTTGGGAACACTTGCTCTTATTCTTGAAAATGGATATAAGGTTATTTTATGTTGGTATTCTACCCTGATGAGGTTGTGGAAAATGAATGGTTGGGGTACAGGGAGGTGCTAACAGAGTTGTGGAGCACAAGGGATTTGTTGCCATATGTGTGGTGGGAGTGTGATGTTCTTCAAATATTTTGGCAACAAGTATTCTTGATATTCTCTCAAATTTTCCATCGTACAATACCTCCCACAACAGAGATTTCACTATTGAACCTCACTGTACCGGAGTTGGATAATGGAGACAGTGCATTGCTGCAGCTGGGAGAGATGACAGCCAGAATAAGTGGTCAGAGCATACTGGAAATAGTGTTGCCCTGGACTGGAGAAAAGTAGCAGTGAAATCAGAACAATGGTATTCCCTGTATAGGCTGAGGCCAATAAGTATATATAAACTGGGACTTTTTAAGTGACAATGGAGATGTTTTTAATATTAGACAAATTGTATTTACCATAAAAGACTATTTGTAGTTGGTGTTGGTATCTGGAAAGAAGGAAGAGGGTGCGATGGGAAAATGGGAGAATTGGGGTGGGGGTGGGAGGAGATTACTATTTGTTGGTTTGCTTTGACTGTTGCGTAGGTGCATCAAAGAAACAATGTGCATCCACTGAATGTTTATGTTCTTTTTATTTTGAAAAAAAAATAAATCTTAAATTAAAAAAAAAAAAAAGAAGAAATTCAGCTTGGTATAAGTCTGGATATAAAACAGAACAAAATGAACTTAAAACTCAAACAGGGTAATTCTATAACTGGGTGCACAAACACATGGGTGCAGCATGGAGTAGGCATGGGCATGGCTTCATGCTACATACACTGCATGACACTCTTAGGTGCAGCCATTTACACATGCCATTGGTCACACCTAAATGTAGGTGTGCCAATTCAATTTATGCCATTTTAAAGTGGCAGCCTGGCACACAGATGCCGTTACAGAACTGGAACTGGCACTCAGTACATGGCACTGGCACACCTAACTGGAACCGCTGAGTTATAGAACTGTTCCCTTTGTTAACACTGGTAAATCTAAGGCCAGATATTATTTTTATCTTTTCACATAGAAGTCAAGATGAGGACACTCTATAGCATAGTAAAGTGTCAATAGTGCCTGTGCACAGTTATAGGCAGGTATGGGGGACATACATCTTTGCAGTTTTCAGACTTGGAGAAATGGATGAGGTCATCGTTGTACATATCCTGGGTGTTGAGTAGGTCGCTGTACTCCTTCTGGCTCAGGTCTTCAGGATTGATTCCATTGGCTCTCAGGAACTCCTGGTAGGCCACGCTGAAGGCTTGACCAATGGACTGTGCAATGAGCTGGGCCTGGAGAAGTTATCCAAAAATAAAGAGGGGGAAGTCAGATGGGATAAATTATTTAAGAGGGTAACACAGCTGGGTTCACAAAGGGTTTAGACAAGTTCTCGAAGGAAAAGCTCATAAATTAATATTAGCTATGTAGACTTCAGAAAACCACTGTTTATCCCTGAGGCAAGCTAGACAGAATGGGTCTCCTCTTTAGAATCCTGCCATACTTGTGGCCCGTAACCTCCGTTCACAGGATAAATCCCTCCTCTCAGTACCCTTCTCTACCACCGCCAACTCCAGGCTTCGCTCATTCTGCCTCGCCTCACCCTATGCTTGGAACAACCTTCCTGAGCCCTTACGCCAAGCCCCCTCCCTGCCCGTCTTCAAGTCTTTGCTTAAAGCCCACCTCTTCAATGCTGCGTTCGGCACCTAACCCTTACCGTTCAGTGAATCCAGACTGACCCAATTTGACTGCCCCTATCGGACCGACCGTTCACTTGTCTATTAGATTGTAAGCTCTTTGAGCAGGGACTGTCTCTCTTTGTTAAATTGTATAGCGCTGTGTAACCCTAGTAGCGCTCTAGAAATGTTAAGTAGTAGTAGTAGTACTGGCCACTGTTGAAAGAGGATGCTAGATTTGCTAGTCAGACCCAATATGACATGTCTTATGTCCTTATGACCCTCCTATCTAACTAGGTCTCCCTGCCTTCTCGCACCTTGACTTACGATGATGCAACTTCCTATTTTCCTTTCATTCTCTCAGTTTCTGTTAAACTTGTGATATTATGTAAACTGCTCAGATGAACTATGGTCAAGTTTCATTGAACTGTAACTATAACAACAGTCCAGTGGTACTGCTGCTAAATGCACATACAGGGCCGCCGAGGGACAAAATTCCCCGGGCCCGGGCCTCCAGGGGGGCCTGGCGCTGCAGTCCCACCTGCCCTCCGTCGTCAGGGCCAGCCTTCTTAGGCAGGGGAGACAGGAGCGGTCGCACAGGGCCTTGCGCCTCCAGGGGCCCCACGGCGCCTCCTGTCGCTCCCTGCCACATCATCAGCGTTGCTCAGCTTCTTTCCAAGTTCCAGCCGCCCTGCATTTAAAAAGTTGCAGCGGCGACGAAAAAGCAGGCTCTCCTCTCCTTTAAGCCCGTCCCCTTCTCTCTCAGCGTGCACTGATGTAATTTCCGGTTTCCGCGAAGGTGGCACAGTGCATGCTGAGAGGGAAGGGCTTAAAGGAGAGGCGAGCTGCTTTTTCGCCGCCGCTGCAACTTTTTTTTAATTTATAAAGGTCTTTATTGTGCCCTCAATTTTCCACCACAGCCCTCCTTTCCTTCCAGCCGCTGCAACTTTTTAAACGCAGGGCAGCTGGAAGGAAAGGAGGGCTGTGGTGGAAAACAGAGGGCACAGCTGGGGCTGGGAACTGAAACTCGGGGGGGGGGGTGAAAAGGGGGATAAGTTGGGGCCTGGGGCGAGTCAATGGACATGGAGGGGAAGGGAGGGGAGGACAGGAGCAACAAAGGAGAATCACTGGGTAGGGAGGACAAGGGACAGAGGATAGTTGCTATGGATGGATGGAGGGGAGGGGAGGAGAAATGCTGGACATGGATGGAAGTGAGGGAAGACAGGAAGGAGATGCACATGGATGGAGGGGGAAGTGAGGGAAGACAGGAAGGAGATGCACATGGATGGAGGGGAGAGAGGAGAGGGCAGGGGACAGAGGAAAATCACTGGATGTGAATGAGAGGGGAGGACGGGGGCAAAGGAGAATCACTGGACTTAGATGGGAGGAGAGGGTAGAAGAAATGCTGGACATGGATGGAAGTGAGAGAAGACAGGAAGGAGATGCACATGGATGGAGGGAGAGGAGAAATTCTGGCTACGGATGGAGGAGAGGGGAGAGTTGAAATGCTGGATATGGATGGAGGGAAGGGAAGAGAGGACATGAGATGAATATGGATGGAGGGGAGGACAGAGAGGATAAATGCTGGATATGGATGGAGGAGAGGGAAGAGAGAGGAAGGAGATGCATCCTGACGGAGATGAGGGAAAGGGAAAAGAGGAGAAAAACTGCACATGGCTGGAGAAAATAGGCAAAAGCTGGATCCACTCTATATCTTCTCTAGTCAAGTCCGCGGAGGACCCAGCTTTTACCTATGGATGTAGGGCAAGAAATGAAGAAGAAAGGAGGAAAGTAAAGAAATGAATGGAAAGGAAACCCTGGAAGTGGAGTTAAGGGAGCAGATAGAGAGCAACAGAATCGGAGACTGGGACCAACATGATCTGAAAAACAGTCACAAGACAACAAAGGTAGAAAAAATCTATTTTATTTCATTTTAATGTTTGGAATATGTCCAATTTGAGAATTTATATCTGCTGTCTTATTTTGCAATGTATAGCAATGTTCTGTTGTTCTGTTGTTGTGCTGCATGCAGAATCTGTATGCTAATTTGGTTTCTGTCATTTTGGGTATACTGGAGCGGGGTTGGGTGCGGTGGGTGGACCCGAGTGAACTGGTCTGCACAGCTCCCTGCAGTTGCTAAGAACCGGCCCTGTCTGTCGTCGACCATCTGCCACCGGGCTGGGCCCCTTGCATTGAATTCACAGCGCCTCTCACCTCCGGGTGAAAGCACTGCAGGCAACAGCAGATTGCCTCCCTTCGGGCTTCCTTCCCTCTCTGTGTCCCGCCCTCACGGAAGTTACGTCAGACAAGGGTGGGACACAGGGAGGGAAGGAGGGAGGTGATCTGCTGCTGCCTGCAGCGCTTTCACATGGAGGTGAGAGGTGCTGTGATTTCAATGCAGGGGCCCGGCCCGGTGGTGGGGCGGGTGGAGGAGGAGCGGTGGTGACCTCGGGAAGGGGGGGTCTTGTCCCGGGCCTGGCCCAGTCTCTCGGCGGCCCTGTGCACATATAAAACGTTTCCTGGTCTGCTGGACTCTCTGTAGAGTAAGACAACATGTGAAGAGCTCAGGACCTGAGAGGCTGCACAGATCAAATGCACCTTTTACTGGCTCAGCTCCTGAGTTCTTGGCTTTGGCTTTTTCCAATTCAGAAGAAGGTATCACTAGGATGATGTGCATTTTGCTATTTAACTGCTAAGCAGAAAAAAAAACACTTTGTAACCTAAACTATGGTGCTGAGTTGGAAGTCACTTAGTCATTCTCTTCTGATAGTTTACTAAAGGAGGAAAAGAGGGGCACAGGAACTGAAAATGTGCACGAGTTTAGTCCTAATTTCAGTTTCCTATTGTGCCTGTAACCAAACACAGCTTCAGAATAAGAACCCAACTCCTCCCTTCTCAACACAGATATTTCTCCTCCTTCCTGCTACTTTGATTATTCAGGGCTCTGCACCTGACAGAGAAATTAAGGCCAGAAATAACAAATCACAGCTTCACCTGTGCATCACAACCAAACTCCCTGGAGACAGAGGCCTAACTACCTCTTCAGTATTCCCTCATACCAGTTGTGCCTGTAGCCAGGCCTGCAGAATGCTGAGGCCTGTTAGTCCTACCGTGTTTCCACGAATATAAGACACTGTCTTATATTAATTTTCCCTCCCCAAGACCCGCTAGGTCTTATTTTCAGGGGAGGTCTTATTTTGTTTCGGGGAAACATCGGGGTTGCCACCCCCACCCAAGGTCGCCCCCCCCCCCAACTGAGGTCACCGGGCCCCCCTCCACCCGCCCTCCGTCGCTCCCAACCTGAAATGCCTCCTTTCACCTTCCTTCACAAGTTCGGAGCAAGCAGCAGCAGGGCAGACCTCTCCTTCCTTCTGTGCCTCGCCTTCGCCTGACGTTACGTTACGTCAGGCGAGGGCGGAACACGGAAGGAAGGAGTGGCCTGCCCTGATGCCACTTGCTCCGAACTTGCGAAGGAAGGTGAAAGGAGGCGTTTCAGGTACTGGTAGTTCCGGGAGCGATGGAGGGCGGGTGGAGGGGGGGGGGCGGCGACCTCGGGGGCGGCGGCGGCAGCCTTTGTCCGGCTCTCGGCGGCACTGCTTCAGGTAGGTCTTACTTTCGGGGGAGGCCTTATAATACAAATTTGTAGCAAAACTCCGGTAGGCCTTATTTTCGGAGTAGGTCTTATTTTCGGGGAAACACGGTAGTTATTTTCCTTACTCCTTTTTTTTTTTATTATAAAGCTGCAGATATCCTACAGTATCCAAGGTGATATTCATTCAGTGTCATGTTTTCCTCTGAGGAGTTGTGAAGGGCATGGTGGTTGACTCCAAGGACAGGCACATTGATTTGAACCCAAGTCGGATGCTGACAGCAGGAATGGGCTGAGGAAAGAATATTTAACAAGCAAAGGTTCTCCCCACCTACACTCACAAAACAGGAAGTGTGCTTATGACAAAGTGGAAAAATATAAGAGAGAAAATATATTCAAGAAACAACATTTTAAAAACCTAAAAATAAGTCACAATGGAACAGCAGAGCCAAGGAAAACTGTTAGCTGATTAATTTGGTAATGAAACGTAGGTCTACTGCTTTCACTATTAAACTTCTGATTTCACAAGGTGGGAGGGAGGAGGGCTGGGGGAACAGGCAAAAAATGTAATTTATAGGCATTTTCTCTCTTTCCCCTCCTCCCCAAAGCAATTCTCTTACTCTAACACAATTCATATAGCTATACTTTCTCGAGAAATTTGCCTTTGTAAGGGTGAGGCACACATACACACACACACACAGTCAGTCAGCAAGACTAGTTCAATAACGTATGACAGCTCATTAATTCAAGACAGCATCTCAAACGTGGGGGAAAAAGGCAGCGTATTATCATAAATGGCAACTTTTGGGCAACAGTGTATGTTTGATGCCATTTCTGGAGAAGGCATTCTTTCACGATGATTTCAACTTTTATTTCTCTAGAATGACAAAAACCCAGTCACTCTGTCTCAACACTGGTGAAACTCACCAGCCATGGGGAACTGCTGAGCTTTCACAACCAGATACACCAAGTGCGCCTTTATGACTGCGCACAAACACCCTAAATTCTATAAAAGTCACCCAAAAATTGTGCGCACAAATTTGGGCACATACCCAATTTAACTGAAAAATGAGCTAATTAGTGCCAATAACTGGCTTTTTAACAAGCAACTATTGGCACTAATTAGGTTAAATTGGCATTTGCACGTGTAAATTTAGGTGCGGGATCCACACCTAAAATTTAGGGGGGGAGGGAGGCGCAGAAATGGGACGGTCATGGGTGCAATGGGGGTGTTCCAAAAATTAACGTGTGTTGTTATAGAATAACAGGGGTATGTGCCTAATGCAAGTGTGTACATTTGTACCACATTTCAGATGGTGCAAATGGCTGCCCCTAAAGTTAGGTGCAATTCCCAGGTGTAAGCGCTGTTCTATAAATCACACCTAACTTGAAGAGTGGCTTTTGGGCTAGCACTTTTTTGGCGCCATATATAGAATCTAGCTCAAAGTGTCTCTATAATGCATCCTGCTGGCGCCACAGAACATAGCATTTAATAAACCTGCAACATATGGCAGGGAGATCACCTACGTAAGTACATAAGTATTGCCATACTGGGACAGACCAAAGGTCCATCAAGCCCAGCTTCCTGATTCCAACAGTGGCCAATCCAGGTCACAAATACCTGGCAAGATTCCCCACCCCCTCTAAAATAATGTGCAAAACATTTTATGCTGCTTATCCCATAAATATTTTCCCCAAGTCCTATTTAATAATGGTCTGTGGACTTTTCCTTTAGGAAATCATTCAAATCTTTTTAAAACTCTGCTAAGCTAACCGCCTTTACCACATTTTCTGGCAACGAATTCCAGAAAGAATTCTATACATTGAGCGAAGAAATGTTTTCTCTGATTCATTTTAAATTTACTACTTTGTAGCTTCATCGCATGCCCCCTAGTCCTAGTATTTTTGGAAAGTGTAAGCAGATGCTTCACATATACCTGTTCCACTCCACTAATTATTTTATAGACCTCTATCATATCCCCTCTCAGTCATCTTTTCTCCAAGCTGAAGAGCCCCAGTCGCTTTAGCCTTTCCTCATAGGGAAGTTGTTCCATCCCCTTTATCATTTTCGTCGCTCTTCTCTGCACCTTCTATAATCTTTCCATATCCAGGTCAGATATTTCTAATATTTTTTAAAGCATTTAACTATTTGAAAACTATGGGCCCTGTTTACTAAGCCGCGCTGTAGGTGTGCTAACTTTTTAGCGCACATAGAAACACCCGTTATATTCTTATGGGTGTCTCTAGCAATAGCACATGCTTAAAAGGTTTGTGTGCCTACAACGCTGCTTACTAAACAGGGCCCTAAGTAACTGACTACGAAACTCATGGATACTTTTACTCACCTGCTTTACACCCACAGGTGTGCTTTCTGTGGGGGGTGGGGGTGAGGGGTTCAAATGGTGCTGGTGCTGAACCTCCTCTCACTGCCAATGGGATCTCTCTATCATTTGTTCCACCCTCCCTTTCCCTCAAAACCCCTGGAGATAATTCTATAAGTGGGTGCCCCGGTTTAGGCCCCCTGATGACGTGGCATAGGAGCCCACTTTATAATGGCATCTGGGCACCTGGATGCTGTTATACATTACTGTGGAGGAGTGGCCTAGTGGTTAGGGTGTTGGACTTTGGTCCTGGGGAACTAAGGAACTGAGTTTGATTCCCGGCACAGGCAGCTCCTTGTGACTCTGGGCAAGTCACTTAACCCTCCATTGCCTGCCGCATAAAGCCTGCCATGAGTGGGAAAGCGCGGGGTACAAATGTAACAAATATAAATATTGTAACCCAGTCTCGGGGTGCCTAAAATCTAGGTGTAACTGGAGGTGCCAAAATGTGACAAAGGCACACACAACTTACAGTGTTCTGTCATTTGTGTGGACACGGCAGCCCCACTAGTGCCCCGTCCCTGTGTATGCCCCCTTGCATTTAGGCGCTATGCCCCCCTAGGAGCACCCTTACAGAATAGCGTGAATATTGATATTCATGCATGTATGTACACATCAGTATGCTGTACATTTACACATGTAATGCACACACAAATGCAAGAGCCCTGTTACAGAATTGCCTCTACTGTGCTTAACATATGCATCCATTCTCAAGGGTGGAAACTGAGAATGGAAAAAGTGTTCGCTTTTCTCTGGGTACTTTTTCCACAAGAAACGAGGCACACACCCCATTCTTCCCTTCAATCTCCTGCAGCCTCCAAGTCCACCTACATTTCTCATGTGTATATATAACTCTGTAAAGAGATGACGAGTTTCAGATGACTAACCTGCTGGGGAAATGACTTTTGAAAACTGCCCTCTGTACATATGGTCCTAATTTTACAATAGGACGCTTGTGGAAAAGTCCAAAGAGGTGCCTATTTTAAGCCTAATTTATTTAGGCAACACAGAAACCCAGAGCCAGTCCTAACAGCCCCCAAATTCACAAGCACAAGGCTATACTTGCTCCAAAAATGGTGTTTGTTTTGGGGTGGAGCTAGGGCTCAGTCACGTCTTATGCACTAATTCACACTTGCTCCCAAGGAGGGGTAAATGCCCACAGCTTCAATCTAGCCAAGAATTCAGCTGGTTTACTACTAGTATTTTATAAAGACACTTCAGCGCCTGTGTGGCTTTATACAACAAGTGTTTGGTTACCCTGCAAACCCAGGTGACCCACTATATAAAATGGCATCTTTATCCGTCAGTAAGGTTTGATTTGCCCTTTTAAGAAGCTATAAAATCAGTGACAGCCCAGCAAGAGAGAGCGAAGTGCAATAATGTCAACTATTATAAAGCATATCTCTTCTTCAGAATAAGGTTTAGAAAATAAACTTCTACACTTGAACTTCTATCCTGCAGAAGAATGAAGGGATATGATTTTTCGTGGGGGGAGGGGGGAGAGAATGACCTGTGCCACAACTAACAAAAAATTAAAATGCAAACAGACAGTGCCAGCATCCTTCTACCACAGTAAAGAGAACCGTTTGCATTTTCACACCACGCATATCTCTCAACCCATTCTCTCCCCTAGACAACAAAGGCAGTGTCCCTGCCGGTTCATTACTCACATCCTCTGATTCAAAGACATGACAGATCATCTTGTACTGTCTCTTGCCATCCTGGGACGGGTGAGATGTCTCTACGCTGTCCTGGGAATTAGACCGTGGTATGCGCCGACGAGCCATCAGCACCACAATATTCCCAATGTCGGCAATGTAGGAGATGGTCCTCAGTGGATGATCCATCATCGTCTCCTGTGTGCAAAGGTCTCTGAAAGTCAGTGGTCAACAGAACTGTCAAGGGCACCCAAGGTCACACAATCTGAATGTGACAACCTTTCACATCTCTCCAGCTCAAGATGTGCCTGGGAGACAGAGCCCTGTTCACTTACAAACAGACTGAACAGCTGATATCCTCATATTTTATTTTTGTTTTTTTATCTTGCATTCATAACAAAACTGACAATCACTGTTGCATTGGTAAGCCACAAGGGACACTGAGATGACGCTAATCTGACCATCAGCATTTCTACTTCAGCAGACCAGGGTGGAAAAGAAACTAGAGCTTGGAAATGAAACAGGGTTTAGCTTGGCTACCTAGTCATAAGCAGTGGAATGGATTGGGCTAGGCCACTGGAGCACTGGTACAACCAATATTTTGCCCAACACAGCATAAGCAACTACAAAACTTGGGGCAGGGTTAGAGACTGGTTTGTTTACCTCGCCCAGCCAAAAAGCTGCTCCACTATCCCCGATAGCTCCTATCTGTCCTGTCTACTTAGGAGTTGCTTCTTCTTACATCTACCACACCAGTCAATTAATTGTATCTGTCTCGTGTGTTGCTATCACTGTCCTCCATATAACCACTCCTTTATTCATCACTCATGTATGCATTCCTAACATCTGAAAATAAGTGGCTCAGAGACGTTACTCGTTCACAGGGCTGCTCTGAATCTTTGATTCAGATGAGCTGAAATCCAGAAAAGTGTTCCCATCTCTCCCACTGTAAATGATCTACAAACCCGTTCCACCACAGTCACCAGTACGAGATATTCATGCATCCATACCTGTGTGTCGGCATTCAGAACTTTTATTCTCTGAGTTGAGATGAAGAGGTCCACTTCTGTCATGGGCTGTGCCTCCCCCTCTGCAGCCTGCAAATAAAACAGATTAGAATCAGAAGAGGGCATTCCCCGGGAAACCTACAGCCATGAGGGCAGGTCACCAGCACTAACACTGAGAACACGATACACAGCCAGGCACCACAGTCACCAGACGAGCAGTGTCTTCACACAATGCTACAAGACCACATGCATTTAATGTTACTGCACAGGATTACACTACCGCACACTCACCACTAAAGAAATGCTAGCGCTCATTATAAGAACACGGCCACACAACCAGCACAGTTACTAAACAGAGTTACATTTATAGGCCCTTGCTTTCTGCCACTGCCAGAGTGGATTCGGGTCAGATGCATAGGTTTCTGCAATGTAAAATATACCCCGATATTTCCCTTTCATTATTTGAGAAATTATTGCACATGGAAGGGGGGAGGAGGATTCATCTGGATTATTCAGCATTTTTGCTACTATTTTACGTATGTTATTACAGACACTTCACTATTTGTTGGTAATCCTTGGGTTCCTCTTAAATATCTTTCCTGTTCTGGTTTGGGGAAAAGACTGCTTATTGCAAAGTAAGTTCCTAGAAGGAACAAAATGTCCCATTGATATTCCCCCACAGGCTGATGCTCAAAGGTTCGAGGTACAATCAAATTCGTCTGTGAACCTAATGCAGCAAAATTGCCATGGCATGCTCAGAATAATGAGCAAACAAATTAATGCCGCGCTAAAATCACTATTCTGCATTAATTTTCCTGTCACTACCTGAGCAGTGACCGGAAAGTTGACTTTTCTTAAACAAACAAAAAAAGCTTGTCACATTGTCCCTTACCCCAACCCCTTCCTTATTAATAATTTTTTAAAAAACCTGGCCCTTCCCACCTGTCCCATTCCCCCCCCCCCCTCCCCAAGCAATGACCTGAAAAAAATCTTTGGTGGTTCGGTGGACCCCTGCCTCCCAGCCTAGGCCAGGATCTCCCCTCCCCCAATAAAGTCCACCCTGGTAGGTAACCGCCTGAACCCCTCTGTACCTGATAGGAGGGAGGAGAGAGGGATGCCTCCTCCTTTCTGCTCTGGGGCACGTCATGACAATGGTAGCACCCTGCCCCACCCAGTGCACCCTGGGATGCATAGGGTGGGGCCTAACTACCATATAAGGGAGTTTTTCCCTTATATGGTAGTTAGGCCCTGACCAGTACATCCCAGGATGAACCAGGTGGGGCAGGGCGCAGCTTTTTTGATCATGTGCCAAAGAGCAGGAGGGAAGGGTCATCCCTCTCTCCTCCCTCCTATCAGGTATGGAGGAGTTGGGGTGCACCTACCAGGGTGGACTTCAGGGAAGTTCTAGTCTGGTTGAGGTCCCAGTGAACCATCAGGGCTTTTCAAAGTTTATGGAAAGGGGGGGGGGGGTCAGGCGTCCACTGGACCACCAGGGTATTTTCTAATTTTTTTGGGGGGGGGAGGGCAGGGGTCCACTGGATCCCCAAAGTGTTTTTTTAAGGTTGGGTGGATGCTCAGGGGAGGGGGACAGTATGGCCTGGTGGTAGGGAAGCCCATTTGGGGCAGGGTGGTTGGGTTGGTGGGAGAGAAGAGGTGTCATTCTAATGCTGCCCTGGACCTGGCGCTATTTTTTCTGGCGCTAAACATGCCTTAGAGCTTTTTTTTTTTTTAATGAATTCTGGCAAGGTACTAAATGACTGCATTTAAATAAATACAGTCTGCGATAAAACCATTAGAGCACTGGGTGGCACACTAATGACAGTGCGAAAGGATTTGAGCATCAGCCCACCAGTCAGCTGTGTAGCCTCTTGTTGTGTGTTCCTTTCCAAAATGTTAACAGATCCAGTTCTGTTCCGATTCATAGAAGTCACCATTTCAGAATGATTGTGGGTGTTAAACAGAGCACACATCACCCTCTCTGGTGAAGGAGTCTGCATAATTCTAGGGTGTACATGCGCCCACAGAGATCTGGCATCTATGGCCTAGCTATATCTCCTCCAGATCATCATGGGCATCCTGCTACAGTTTGATTCCTTTTGCAGTTTCTTGTTCCTGTTGCGTCCTGCTTCTTATTCCCCACTATTCAGCCTTCAGACTAAAAAAGCGTGCTTAGCATTTGTGCTAGATCATTCTCCTAGTCCTTATCCCTTACTACTTACATTGAAGTTAAGTTTAAATGTATTAAAAACAGCTTTTATGTCTTCATCTGCTTCTTCGCAGGTTTCCCAGCGCACTAATCTTCACCATCTAGATCCTTCAAAGACGGCAAACAGCTTTTTGCACCTCATTAAGGCGATTGTGATTGGTCTGCCTGCTGAATGGGTTTTATCATTCTAAACTAAACTATACTTCCCTGACACAACATCTTAAAAATGATAACTTAGTTTCTTCAGAAGAAACCTTTTGACTTTAAGCATTTTTGTCATATTCTTTGCAGCTAGTTAATAATTCACTAAAAATATTTTTTATTATTATTATTTATTGCGTTTGTATCCCACATTTTCCCATCTCTTTGCAGGCTCAATGTGGCTTACAATACATCATGAATAGTGGAAACATATAAGAAGATATACATTTAGCATTATAGAAGGATCTTGAGTAACATGATAATGATAGAACATAATAGTAGTTTAACAAGCAAATATTGTAAGGCAGTTCTGGATATTTGTATTGGAGTTCATATTTGTTGGTCTTTGTGGTATGCCTTGTTAAAGAGATGGGTCTTCAGTATTTTGCGGAAGTTGGTTAGTTCATAGAGCGTTTTTAAGTTGCGCGGCAGCGTGTTCCAGAATTGTGTGCTCAGGTAGGAAAAGGCTGACGCTTGCGTTAGTTTGTATTTTAGACCTTTACAGTTGGGGAAGTGAAGATTAAGGAATGTGCGGGATGATTTTTTGACATTCCTGCCTGGTAGGTTTTTAATGTAAACATGTTGAAAAAAAAAAGATTCTATAGCAGAGGAATGATTTGGCTGCTGTAAGCACATTTTTTTTTCCACAGAGCGGCAGAAAACTAGGGACTCCTATATATCACTACACCATCACCAGCACAGCAAGTTACTGTAAAGTACCACATTAATAACCAGTACATAACACACAGTCACTGGAGCACTGTCACTCTCTTGCATAATAACACTGTTATTGCACACCACTGCATTTTGCACAGTCCGACTTATGACCACAGTTTACCATCATGATACTGTCTAGCACTATATTATGACAAATCACTAGCATAACGCTGTTAACTGTACATTATTATATTACCAGAAGAGAGAAACACACACATTTATGGAAACTATTCAGTAAAACTTCTGTTTAACATCACTTGCTAGAACAGTGGTTCTCAAGCAGGGTGTTGCGACACGCTGTGCTTTCAAGAGCTCAGCTGTGTCATTGAAAATTTGATCCATACAGGAAGTCCATATTTTCCCTAAGAACTATGTTATTAGGGATGTGCATGGCCAAAATACATTCAGGTCATTTTCAAATTTTTTTTTCAAATTTTTGGGTCTGTTTCACACATTTGTTTTCATGAAATCGTTTAAACGTGCATTAACATATGCTAAGTTGATTTTGCTTGGACGAACATTTTTAAGGTGCTCAAACAAACTGGATGTGCCTCACAGGTTGAGAATGCAGAGCAGGGAACCTGCTGTAACCTCCCAGACAGGAAATGTGGGATCCTGTGCCTTCCCTTTCTGGTGTGATCATTACCACTGCCAGGCACAGAGGAGGAGATGGTTCAGAGCACTGTTGCCCCCCATCATCAAAAGGGAGACTGGTTGGGGGGAACAGGGAGAGGGAAGGACACTTGAAAGGTGATAAAGGAGATGTGCAAGAGGAGGGGGTCAGTCTGTGAGGGAGGCTGAGCCTGAATGTGTGTCACAGAAAGAGTAAGAGTTTGCATGTTGAAAGAAAAACAGCAATCTTCAATGGTCTCAGATTCAGCACAAATCACCTGTATGAGATGCATTGCAACAGAAGGATGAGAACCACTATGCTAACATTTTGTGCCCACTTCTAAAATAATAAAAACAACATTCAAAATTTACACTATTTGAGATCAAATTGATGAATTTCAGCTTGGAATAAACCTCCCTCTTTCAGATGTAAATGCTGCCCAAATGCAGAGGTTTTCACTTAATCCTGAAACAGCATCTTCTGACCAGAAGGTTCCAGCCCATGCAAGTTAGAGCACAGAAAGCATTCAGGACATCTAGGGCCTATGAAATAGTTCCAGCCATACACTTCTGATGGCAGGGTGCTTATCTTACACAGGAAAGTAAGAGACCACTGTAGACACCATACTTATGCAGGTGGTGTATAAATGCTCATTCATCCACTGTCGGCACTGGTTTACATGCAAAAGGAAACTCCCATCACAGAAAGACAGGTGTATTTCATTATATCACTGTGTGCACTTTATCTGGACAAGAACAATATGCATACTGGTTACTTGGGGGAGTTTTTTTGCATCCAGCAATTTGACACATCCACAGCTCCAGCTATAAAATAGTTCCTTTTGACGTAACGACAACTTTTTTTTTCCAGTTATTAAACGGACTTGAAAACCCAACGCACATTCCCTGGTGACTAAAGAAATGGGAGAAAGAGATTGTTTTGGCTCTGCTGCCCTGTTTCCTTTTGGTAAATTCAGTCTGTACCCCATGTTTAAAACCTACGCATGGCCCATTTCACAAATAAAAAAATAATGAAATGGTTTCATGACAAAACAATCAAACAGAAGAAAAGTGTGCAATCTAGCACAATGGCTTTCCAAGAAATGTCAGCTTTTGAGGTGACTTGGAAATAAATCTGAACAGAGCTTGCTGGATGCAGAAAATAAAAACACAAAAAATAAAGAGAACGACGGAAAGAGAGAGGGAACAGCCATCACATCACACTAATGAGGTCGTACTGCACCTTCTTCCTGCTTTTGGCTAATTTCTGGGCCATCTGCTTAGCATGGAAGAAAGAGAGATAGAGGGTCATGGTTAGAGAAGAGAGACAGAGACTTGAATCAAGCAGGGACAGCTCTAGTCATATGCTCCGATTCAGCTCAAATCGGCCCCACAAATCACTCTCTTGCTAGCTTGAACACTGACAGTGCAAAACTGGCTAGAATACGAAGCGACTGGTCCGTCGCCGCTTCTGAAACCGCATGACATACAAATTGCACAACAGCCTGCTCTGCTATTCACAACACTCTAGCGATATAGTGAAAAATAATGCTCTGGTAAGTTGAAAAGATAAATCCACAGATAACAGCCATGAAAGAAAATGATGATTAAACTGAATGTGCAAAAAGTACTCTCATGGGGCAGAGTAAGAGGGAGGAGACATGGACTTCACTTAAAGTTAGCAATGTGGGTATTGACATCCATAGACATGTGAAGGCCTGGGCAAAAAAAGGGATTAAAAAAAACAAAACTACAAATATTTTAGTGTGGGTATTGATATCCATAGACATGTGAAGGCCTAGGCAAAAATAAAACTACAAATAATTTCCCCCACAACGGTAAAAGTGGGAATGGGGAACTGTGCACTATTTTTAATTTCTCCACTTTCATCCTTTAAATATAACAGGAACCCCTCCTTCCCACCAAAAAATTCTAGCATTTTTTGTATGCTTTCACATATCTTTGAATGCCAGGAGATCTTAGGGAGGGCTGTCATTGATCACCGCTACTCATTAGCAGAACTGATATATTCCCTCGTAAAGGAATGCATCACACATGCCTAGATAGAGATTTATTCTCAATAAAATTTAAAAGATGTGGACTTCCAAAAAAAAAAAGTCATATAAAATAAGAGTCTGATATTAAATTAGATGAGAAGGGAGAAAAAAAAAGTAAAGGAAGTGTGCATTATTTATTTGACATGTCACCATAACTAAAACACAATTTTAAGCAAAGGCTTCTAAAAGATAAATGCATTAAAGTAGTCAAAGAGAAAACTGTCAGGATATTTGTCTACTGACAGACAGGATAAAGAATATTATTATTATTTTCTAGTTCCCTCCTTATCATCCCTCTTGTAGATACTGTTAGATAAATATTTATTACTGCAATAACATGAATTTCTATGAGCCACACATCAACCACTGACATTCACAGAATAAAAAGCCTTATTCGTTTTTCTAGGCGCTGAGGGACATTTACAAAATATAAATGTGTGTGTATATGTGTATCTATCTATCTATCTACACACATATATACGGTATAAAACATAAAATTTAACAATTTATATTCTGCCTTTTCCAACCATTATTGTTAAAAGGCAAATAATAAAACCATATGACAAAATAATATTATTAATTAAATTACCATATAATCACACAGCATGTAAAACAATATAAAAACATGTTTTTAAACATCTTAATCTAGGGGTGGGCCATAACTCCACAACGAATATGCATGAGACTGATTTATTCAACAGATCTCATGTATATTTATTGTGGAAATCTTGAAAACCTGACTGGGTTGTGGCCCTTGAGGACTGTGGTAGCTCACTCCTGTCTTAATCCCTCCCACACAGCAGTTGTAAAAACAACATCCAACCCATCCATATATCACATTACCAAACTTCAACTAAAAGGAAGGGCAAGCAATTTAACTCAATATACTAAACTGACCAAAAAGCTACAGGGCCTGACATTCAAAAACAGCTCAGCTCCAAAAATTATGTTTCTAAATTAGGCTCCTGAATTTGTGACCTATTTTCAGCCAAACTTAGGAACCTAATTTTTCAGCTGAAAATTCATTTGAAATTTAGGAACTTAATAGTTATGGGATAGAAATGCCCAGCTATAGAACTGCCCCTGCCCCCCCAATTAGTTTGAAACAGAATAACAACTAGAAAGTAAGGGTTTTTTTTTTTTTTTTTAACTAAAGGTTAGCTCGAGTTATCTGCAGCTGATCCCATTTTATTCCTATGGGCTTCCTCTCATTTGCCATTTGAGAATCATTAGTGAGGCTTTGTAAAAGAAGCCCTAAGAAAGCTCAGGAAATAGGATTGAGTATTGGACACATGACATCTATCATTTTTCAAAGGAAGCAAAATTTAAAAAAAAACAAAAACTAATGCTGTCACTACATTCTCTCTCAGCAGTGGAACATTTCTCTTTTAGAAACATTTTTGAATACCGTAATGGAACAGGTAATGAGACAGTAATCTAATGGCAAGAAACAAAACCATGCTAAAATCAAGGATGTAATGCTGCAGAAAATGAATATGTAGAGGTCGAAAGTCAAAGCTCAGAAGAAACCAAAAGAAGGAAAGTTGGTATCAAACAACCCACAATGGCCAGCAGGTTACTACTATTTTAAAATTCAAGGTCCGCTGATGCATTATTCAGGGAGCTTTCAAACTGCTTCCCAACATGGCTGCTTCTTAAATTGGTCTAAAAAGCAGTATTATTGTGTGTGTCTTCCTTCCTATACATCACCAGCCTTTCAGAACAAAATGGCAAGCATCACTTTCCTCTCCCCTTCCTGAAGCATTTGTTTAGGTTCACCATCTGCTCCCACATGGATGTCACACTTCATCCCTCAAAGCACTGCTATCCTCTGCCCCCACCCCCAATAACATCTCAGCACCCCACCTATTTCATCCTGTAATCAAAACTAGCCTTGCTCATCCCAGCCCTCTATGTCTCCTCACCCCTCCTCCAAGTCCTTTTTTTCTGGCTCAACAGTTTCCTTCTATTTCTTTGGATGTCCAGCTCAATATAAACTGGCCTCTGCTGTGGAATGGTGTCATAAACCTTCATTCACAACTACCTGGGGTTCTTAGCTTATGTTATAAGCCAAACAATCCTTCCCATTCCATTGACAATAGAAAGGAGCTTCCTCTAGAACCCAATATACATTCACCCTGAACCAGTGGCGTACCAAGGTGGGGGCGGTCTGCCCCGGGTGCACGCCGCTGGGGGGTGCCGCGGCGCGCGCCTGTCAGCTGAATTTGCAAACTTCGCTGCAGCTCCCTCTGCCCCGGAACAGGTTACTTCCTGTTCCGGGGCAGAGGGAGCTGCAGCGAAGTTAGCGAACTCAGCTGACAGGCGCGCGCCGCAGCACCCCCCCCCCAGCGGCGTGCACCGGGGGGGGCCGCGCTGCACCCGGGGGGGGCGCATCGGCGATCCGCCCCGGGTGTCATGCAGGCTAGGATCGCCACTGCCCTGAACCTAGCCAACAGAGGTCATCATGATGTGATTGCTGAGTCTTGCTCCCTACTCGGGGCTGCGAACAGTACCTCCATAATATCCTCACCCAAACTCACACTAGGAAGTAGCTGGGCTCGGAACTGAATCTGGATCTTCTATACTGAGCGCTGACACCTCCCAGACTTTTTCCATGCTGTCCATCCCCTTTGAACTAATATGCCACTACGGCATGCCTCTTCTCTCTCCACCTCTGAAGTCCTGCCTAAAGACACACTTTCTCAGAGAGGGGGCTCCAGTAATTTCAACCAACCCCGTCCCTAATCCATTGCTGCAACTGCCCCATTCTCAAATCTCCTATCTCCTTCCCACTTAAGACCATAGGCTTTTTGGGCAAGGACCACCCTTAGCTACTGTGCCTGTGTGACTTGGGCAGGTCACTAATTGTATCATTCTGTTGTTCATCTCTGTTTATCTTATATTGCCTATGCAACATAAAAGCAAAAAATTGTAATTCTTGCTCTTCTCAAACATACAAGAAAGTGGACCACCTCCAACACCCAGGGGCCCTTTTACAAAGGCATGTAAGGGCCTACGCGTGTGCAGTGCATGTCAAAATCGTCATTACCGCCTGCCTGGCTAGCGTGTGCGCCTAGTGGTAGTTCCAAGTTTGGCGAACACTGAAAACTCACAGTACAAAATAATTTTCTATTTTCTTCCGCGGAGGCATTCCCGGCAGTTGCCGCGCGCTGGACAGTTTCTGCGCGGGTAAAGCATGAGCCCTTACCGCTACATCAATGGGTGGCGTTAAGGGCTCAGGCCATTAATAGATGCACGCTGGTTTTAATTTTGCCACATGTCCATTTCCCAGCCCCAACCCCCACCCCCCCCTACTTTTTTCCACACGTGGTGAAGAAATGGTCCAGCACGCATCCAATACACGTGCCAACAGTACCGCAGGCCACTTTTTGGCATGCCTTTGTAAAAGGGCTCCGCAGTTACTTAAGTGAAATCTTCATCTCCCCAAAACTGCACAAAAGTACAGTACTGCTTTCATGGCTATGAAACCATGGTCAACAGGCTGGAACATGATAATTTTGTCAGCAATGTGCCAGCTCAGGATCTTGGGCCCTCCTCAAGCCTGCCTATTCAATCACTTTCCATCTGTACTTTAGAACCCAAATCAAAACTCCAAAATGCCGACTGACCTTGATCCTGCTCACCGCCTCCTGTGCCTGCATCATCCGCACATTCTTAGAGGGAGTTTTGTCTGATAGAAGCTGGGTGGAGCCAAGGTAATTGGCAGCAAAAATGATCCCATCAATTAAGTCTTCTGGGTCGCAAGGTCCAGGAACTAGGAAACAGAGAGAATTACTGGGCAGGTCATGTTATCAGAGAAAAGAGAACACGGGGTGACCCATTGCTGAGGCAACTGAAGGTGTAAATATCCAGCAGACTGTGTTGTATGTTTTAAGGCACAGGTCAGTAGCAACGTGACTCACACAATAAGGGCAATTCATTTACATGCTACTTGCATGCATAAATGCACAGAATACCAGCACTTTTGCGGGTAAGTGGACAGTCATGTGCGTATTAGAGTTGCACGGGGACAGAAATCTAGCCCATCCCCATGGAGAATCTAACCAGTCACTGCAAATAATCTCCATCCCGGCCTGCCCAGCCCCTGCCACACCGCAGTCATCTTGCTCCCCCTCCCCCCAAAGAAAGATATCTGCATGAAATCTTTATTTTTATTATTTTGACTTATGAAAACCACTTGTCCCTGAAACATGCTCAAAACAGAATAATCCATTTGTACAAAAGAGATGAGGTGAAGATGTGAATCCATGTGCCCCAATGAAAGGAGAGTTTAATTTTATTTCCAATCTTTATAACTCCAGGCTTCCCAAGGCAGATTACAATGAGCCCATCAGTAAACAGTATATCCTCAGTGAAATTTGGCCATGTATTACTGTATTGTATAGAACAGTGAAGAAAAATGAGCATAATATACAGCCTTTATCAGTGCTTTTTCTACCAGCTACAATACGTTTTGAAGCTGTTTTAGTGATATTCAGTTTTTATTTCATGATATTTGTATCTACATATGGGAAGCTTTTAAATAAATTAAAAAGCTGACAAGTTAAAAAAATCTTTTGTCCTCCACCTTTTAAGGCACTATCCAACTGGAACAGCTTCTGACTTTTTACAGATGGACCACACAGAGGCAATCCCTTATTTCTAATAATCTCTTGCTATTGTTTTCAATACCATTTGCTATTGTTTTGGGTGAGCCACTGTGGCAGCAATATCCGTCTACTCGATTCAACCCATATAATAGGCTAGATAGCCTCGTACTATCTCCTGTTCTCAATCTAACCTCCTTTTACCTTACCAATCTTTTTTCCCTGCTCCCTGCACCCACACTCCCACCCTTTCTACAGCCCCCTCCTTCCCAACCACATACATACGAACGACTGCATTCACCTCCCCTCCAGCCTTGGGTGCCCTCCCAACACATACCTCAAGGCACCCTGGTGGTCAAGTGGCTTCTTTGGGGCAGAAAAGATCCCCACTCTTTCCTGCCTGCTGCCACTGATCCTCTTGCTGCCGCTGCTTGTTTAAAATGGCTGCCAAGACTTCAAGCGGTGGCCTCGAAAGACTTCCGCAGGCGTCTTGCCAGGCCGCCGCTTGAAGTCTCGGCAGCCATTTTAAATGCGGCAGCCAGAGAATCAGCGGCAGCAGGCAGGAAAGAGCGGGGATCTTTCCTGCCCCAAAGAAGCCACTAGACTGCCAGGGTGCCTTGAGGCATGTACGGGGAGGGTACCCTGCGGCTCGGGGCAGGGAAAACAAAGCTGGTTCGCCGTATGGTTCTGTGGGAATCCCGCAGGACCTGGGTTCATCCCTGCGAACCTAGGTCCATCCCTGCAGGATTCCCGCTATCCCCGTTCCCGTGCAGCTCTCTAGTGCGTATGTGTCAGCAATGCAATTAAGCACTATTCTGTGACGGCACGTGAAATTGGCACAGTGTGGAAATGCAGAGGGGCATTCACGTAAGTGGGACATGGGCATGCCTCCCACTTACAAACATACCGGCCAATATTCAAAACCATTTAACCAGCCAGGAATGGCACCTGGCTGGTTAAATGGTACGTAACCGGCTATCTGCCAATATTTAGCGGGAGATAGCTGGTTATGTCCCGCTGAATATTCCCGGTTAGCATTTAGTGGATAGCCGGTTATATAGCACAATATAATTGGCTATCTGCCGATTTTCAGCGCATCCCTGGCTAAGTTTGGCGGCCAAATCTGGTCATGTCTATAGCAGGTCTATCTTTGGCTGCTATAACTTAGCTATGTTCTTAGTGGCCAAAAATAAACCAGATATTCAATGCTGGTCTCCGGAAATGGCCCGGCATTGAATACCCGGCATCACTGTTGACTGCAGGGGTTAGCTGGGCTAACTCCCGCGGTCTGAATATTGGCCCCATAACTTACAGAATACTGTACTTGCTACACTCAAGGCACCCGCAGTTATACCAGGTATATGGCTGGTGTAGCTGCGGCTGCCTAGATTTTAGACATGCTGATGCCAGGTATGCTAGTAATCTCCAACGGATTCTAAAATAGATGCCATTATAGAATAGGATCTCACCACATAGCACTGAACATCTAAAAGGAGGCACTCACTTATTGAATTGCCCTTATTATAGGGTGCTGTATACCAACCTATCCATGATACTGTACATGCATGTGTAATACACGTCATTAAAACTTTTATTTTCACAGCTCATGAACGAGAGGATAAGTTTCCACAATAGTAGCAATATTCAACTGAACAGTAGACCTAAACTAAATGGATAGTGCTGGTCTGGTCACCATATTATTGGTTTACAAAGATTAAACACTGCAGCTTTACTGATATGCCGTGTCACTTCTTGAGCATGCCAGGAGGATAATTTTCTACTTTACTTTGAGAAATACCTGGAATGATCTGATTGCACAGTGGTTTTTGCTGTCTCCATCTGCAGGGATATCAAATGGCTTGCAGTTCTCTCTGAATCTGTCCATATTATAATTGGGGGGGGGGGGGGGGGGCGTTGTAGGGTCTCACAAAATGCAGAGCATACAAATTAAAAGCATTACTCTCCATCTTAAGTCTCTCTGACATTTTTAATAACTGTTGGAAGCTCCATTAAGCTAATATTTAAAATCTGCACATCACAGGAGTCAGGAAGGGAGGTCCATCTTACATTTGAAGAGCCTTAATCTTGATAACTTAAATTTAATGATATCGCTCTGCAGGGAGCTTATGAGCGCCAGGTCTGGAGAGAGAAAGAGAGCGCTGAAGCTGTCTCATGAGCTACAGGTCTAGAGAGAGGGAGCTGAAGCTGCCTATGAGTACCAAGTCTAGAGATAAAACTAAAGTCATCTACGGGCACCAGGTATACTGAGAGGGAGCTGTAGTCATCTATTAGTGCCAGGTCCGGAAAGAGAGCTAAAACAATCTGAGTGCCAGGTCTAGAACTGAAGCCATCTAACAGCACCAGGTCTAGGGAGAAAGTTAAAGCCAATATTTCTTTTGGGGCAACCACCGATATTTAAAAAAAAAAAAAAAAGTACATTTCAGGAATGGATAATTGTTGCCAGTAGAGAAAACAAATTTTCTCTGTTGCCGCCTGTGACAAAAATACCTTGAAACAGCACTCCTTCTGTACAATGATTTACATCAAGACAACCAATTACCACCAATACTCTATCTCAAGGCCACAATCCAGTCAGGCTTTTCATAATGAATACACATGAGATCTATTTTATACAATAGATGCAGTGCATGCAAATAGATCTCATGCATATTCATCTCAAAATCCCGAAAACCCTAACTGGGCTGCGGCCCTTGAGGACAAGGTTGTCCAACTCATCATCCAGTAGACTATCAAAACATAACAGCAAATTGCAGGAAATATCATAAAAACAGAGACCGCTCTTATGTATTGCTCATAATAGGGCTCATTTTCGAAAGAGAAGGACGCCCATCTTTTGACATAAATCGGAAGATGGACGTCCTCACTGTCATCCAAATTGGTATAATCGAAAGCCGATTTTGGACATCCCCAATTGCTTTCCGTCGCAGGGACAGCCAAAGTTCAAGAGGGCGTATCGGAGGCGTAGTGAAGGTGGGACTTGGGTGTGCCTAACACTTGGATGTCCTCGACCCATAATTGAAAGAAACAAGGATGTCCCTGACGAACACTTGGACGACTTTACCTGGTCGTGTTTTTCTTATGACCAAGGCACAAAAAGGTCCCCAAAATGACCAGATGACCACCGGAGAATCGGGGATGACCTCCCCTTACTCCCCCAGAGGTCACTAACCCCCTCCCACCCTCAAAAAATATCTTTCAAAATATTGATTGCCAGCCTCAGATGTCATACTCAGGTCCATGACAGCAGTATGCAGGTCCCTGAAGCAGTTTTAGTGGGTGCAGTGCACTTCAGGCAAGCGGACCCCCCCACCTGTTACATTTGTGGAGGACAAAAAACAAAAAAAACAAAAAAACATTTGTGGAGGAAACAGCGAGCCCTCCAAAACCCACCACAAACCCACTGTACCCACATCTAGGTGCCCCCTTCACCTGTAAGGGCTATGGTAGTGGTGTACAGTTGGGGGTAGTGTTTTTTTTTTTTTTTGGGGGGGGGTTGGGGGCTCAGCACACAACGTAAGGGAGCTATGTTCCTGGGATCAATTTATGAAGTCCACTGCAGTGCCCCCTAGGGTGCCCGGTTGGTGTCCTAGCATGTCAGAAGGACCAGTGCACTGGAAATGCTGGCTCCTTCCACGACCAAATGGCTTGCATTTGGTCGTTTCTGAGATGGACATCCTTGGTTTCAATTATCGCTGAAATCAGAAATGACCAAGTCTAGGGACAACCAAATTTAAGGATTTGGACGTCCCTGATGGTATTTTCAGAATGAAAGATGGACGTCCATCTTGTTTCGAAAATACGGGTTTCCCCACCCTAGATCAGGACGTTTTGCGAGGACGTCCATATTAAAACATGGACATCCCTTTCGAAAATGCCCCTCTATATCTCCTTCAAGTATACTTTACACTTCCACTGCTGGCATCATGATTGTTGTAACTGTTTGGGTCTTACCATGTCTGAGAATGTGGAACTTACTCAGATGCGGCAACACCTGACCCACTGCAACAATCGTGATATTTTGGGTCTGCTGAGTCCTTCATCCTGTTTTCTCTAGGGGTGGAAGTCTCCCAGCCTCAGAAAAACAGCAAGGAGTCTTGGTAGCCCCTATCTGTAACCTCCCACTAGAGGTAATTTGATAGAGCCACTGAGCCTCTCTCTGTTTGTCTAGGGAAGGAAGGTGGTATGTTGAGCCACTGTCTTGTTCTGGGGCGGCTGAACATGGGGGGAACGACAGGGCACAGAGAGGATAAATAGATAATGGACAAGGAGAGAGAAGAAATGTCAAATGGACAGGATACCCTGGCAAAAGAGAGAAAAGAAGACAGACATAAGCCAGAGACTGGGACCAATACGATTATAAAACCGAACAGCCAACAAAGGTAGAAAAAGTGATTTTATTTTCTATGGTGTGGTTAGACTATGTCAGTTTTTTGGAATGTACATGAGAATGAAATATAACAAATAATGCTAACTGCTGATTTTCTAAGCACAGAATTCTAAAAGAGATAACAGGTCATATTTTGCATTTAAGTGGCTGTGTTTGAATTCCTTGTATATTCTGAAGACAGTTTGCACTTCTGTGTCATTACTAGGTGCTGTTTATTTTTAGTTTTCATTTGTTATGTACATAGAAAAGTGTCTTGGTTCACTGGGAACTACTTATTAAGACAAAAATGAAATTTCTACACAAAAGTGGAGATGTTGCCCATACTGATCACTCTCTGGGAAAATGAAAGAAAGAATTTGACTGGTCACTACGAGGAAGTTCTTCACTTCTGTAGTGAACTTTCTTTTCTCCTGTTTTTATAAATAGACCCACCTGTAAGCTCATTGTTCATTTTCACTCAGATTGTACCAGCTGTCAAGGGGCCAGACAGTTTATATGGGAGTGAAACATAACTGCGTCTTGTTCTGAATACCATTTCCAATGATCTGTATGAGTTTTATATGTTGACAAGTTAGTTAACTGTTTAATAACAAGATGTCTGTTTGAAAATCTCTGCTGATCGGACCGATCAGTGGTCAGGTGTACTCGGATGATACTTGTTAGATTTAGGAGGTACTTGGCTTGAAGAAGTTGGGAAACACTGTTGTAGAGGACACTGTTGTTATTTTGACTAGATGAAAGAGTGAACGGGGTGTTACTAGAAAAACTGGGGCTGGTGAGGGAATATCATGAGAGAGAAAGGACATATCTTTGTTCCCTGAAGGATGCCTGACAGCAGTCTTAGGCTTCTTAAACATGTCAACAGGCCTCTTTCATGAGGCTGGTAAAATGGACAGTAGTTGTGCTGGTAGAAGATGGTGACTGTAGAAGCACCGAGGGACTGCAAAGGTTTCAAAGAGGGATTAAAATAAAAACATCTGTTCCTACTTTGGTGGTGGGGGGGGGGGGGGGGGAGGTGTGGACTTGGAATTCTTTCAGTAAGGATGTTGTTATTTCTGATCTTTCAAAAAACAGAAATGTACGTATCACCTCCTCTTCCCCCAGTTAAAACCAATACATGAAGAACATAAAACTTTCTATTAAATACCTCTACCACTCCCTCAGAGTAGAATGTATACACATAAAAGACACACACAATTTGGCATGCTCACTGTATACTCATGCATTAACGTCTAATGAGACTTTTTGCAATCAGAATTGCAGCATCACATCTGTATTTATTACACATCTTTGGTATTATTGTACTTATAGCAACAGTGTCTCAATTATAAATTTAAATCTTACCTTCAACATATGTAGGGAACGAAGCCAAGCTTTTCCTTGACTGCAATTAAGACAAATAGTGTTTCAAACCAAACAAAGCATGCACAAAATGCAATAAATGCATACAAAAATCACATAGTAAGTTATGGACAAGAAATGTCTTTAGTCAGGAGAGATTGAGTGCACTCTCACATCAGTCATCTTTACAGGTTATTAGCATAATGAACAGCAGTCTGGTTCATTAGCACCTCTCTATGATTAGGGAGATCCACATTAAATATTAGGTTGCTGTTATCAAGCTTTGGCGGAATCTAGCTTTGGAGACTGCTCACAAAGGTAAGAATTGCACCGGCAGCAGCAAAAGATCCATCCATGAGGTGCCAAACTTGAAGAGAAGCAAAATGTACTTTTTCAAAGCAGTTGAGATTTTGTGTAACACAAAATTTTTTTAAAAACCTTAAATACTGCAGAACTAGCAGTTTTATTAACTATAATAAGAGGGATGTCTACTATAGCATTAATGTATGCAGCAGAACCATTAATACCACACTGTGAACTATATTTTCTAGTTTCTTATACCAATAAAGTGTGTCTGTTAAGGTTATTCCATCAAAGTGACTGTAATATGTGCAAAACACATTTTCAAATTAAAACAATTATGAATTCCCTAAAAAGAATTATTATTGAAAGGCAAATTCCCAGCATAAGTGTTCTTGGTAATGTTTTCATGTATGATGTGAGACAGTATCTGATTTCCACCAGCATGTATAAGTGCCAAAACTCAATCCTATGACAAGGTCTAAGTATTTGGAGAAGAAACGTGACATGAAGGAGTTTAAAAAAGGTTTGCATGGCTTCCTAAAGGAAAAGCCCATAGACCATTATTAAATTGGACTTGGGGAAAATCCACTATTTCTGGGAGAAGCAGTATAAAACGTTTGTACTTCTTTGGGATCTTGCCAGGTATTTGTGACTGGATTGGCCACTGTTGGAAACAGGATGCTGGGCTTGATGGACCTTTGGTCTTTCCCAGTATGGCAATACTTATGCACTTATGTACTAACTCACTAAGAGTATTCTGTAAAGCAGTGTGCCTACCTTCTAACATGCGCAGACAAAAAAAGGTGTGGTTACAGGTGGGGAAATGGGCGATTCATGGGTATTCTAAAATTTACGCAGGTAGTTATAGAATATGTCCCTGTGCGACTAAATCTATGTGCCGGGATTTATGCCAAGTTTTGTTTGATGTAAATGGAGGAACTGGGATATAGACTAAGCATAGTCTATATACCGAGTCTAAATCTAGGCACCGCCTATAGAATATGTTTTCCGCGTGGATTTTTTAGGTGCCTTATATAGAATCTCCCCCTTTGTATCATTTTTGTTTACAGTAGCTAACTGAACTGACTCCATTGGAACTTCTGATGCCACTAAAGAGGCCTCGTGTAAAGTCATGCTAAGGGTGTCCATTATGTTGAGACTCGTGCAAGTGCTTTTTCTGTTACGGGGTCACTGTTGTGGAATAAACTTCAAGGTCATTTGAGACCATGTGCAAATGTTTCTCAGTATAAGAAATATCTGCAAACATTATTTTTGCAAGCTTTTTGCATAAAGCATGGTATACAATGTTTTTGTTCTTAGGTATACATTGTATTACTGTTTGTTTTAATCTTTTATGCATGTTTTTATTGTAATTTGCTTTGGTCCAAGCAGAATATAAATGATTAAAAATAAATAGGTCCTAGTGCTCTGAGAAGGAAGAAAACCAAGGGAGAACAACCTCCACAACTAAAATTCCAAGACAGAATTTGGATTTTTGCCAGTTGTCTGTTGACAAGATGGGTTTGTTACACATTTAAAATTATTTATTTATTTAGTATTTAGCTCATTCTTTTTCCAGTGGTAGTTCAAGGTGAATTACATTTAGATACAGTAGGTATTTCCCTAGCCCCATAGGGCTAACAATCTAAGTTTGTACCTGAGGGAATGGAGGATTACTGACTTATCTGAGATAACAAAGAGCTGCCGTGGGATTTGAACTGAGCTTCCACGTTCTCAGTCTGCTGCTCTAACCGTTAGGCTGCTGAGAGGGTGGGGAGAGATGCTGAAAGAGGGAGTGTAAGGGGCAGGGTTGCCAACTCTGTGGTTTTGTTGCAGAATTGGGCGAGTTTTTGTTTTTGCTGGGGCAGTCGCGGGTTGCGACTTTCTGAGTCAGTTTGGTTTTTTGGGACGGCCACTGCTGGTTTCTCCTTCCGGCTCTCTCTACTGTCGCTCTATTGGTCAAATTTGGAGCCAGAATGAGGCTTGGTTCTAAATTTGACCAATAGGAGGATGGGATGCGTGAGGAGGTCATCAGTTGACACTGGACTTTGGGGGCCAGTTGGGAAGGGAAGCAGGTGAGCAGATGCTGCACCCATGGGGTGGGAATAAAAGCAGTGGGGAAATGCTGGACCTGGAGATAGGTTTGGAAAAAGGGAGCAGAGAGGAAATGTTGGAACTCTGGAGGAACAGCTGTATAGAGAAAGATTGTTGCAGCAGAGTATATTGATATTTCAACATTTATTGTGGATGTGCTATTATTTTTTAGTTCAGAACTGCATTTTGGTATACCTTCCTATCTACTGCTTCTACTGTTCTTGAGTCTTTGCTTGGCAAGATGTTAGTGAAGACCTTGGGGGTTATAGTTTTCTTCAGGGCTGCCTCTACAACCATAGATTGATGAAGGAGTGTTATATGCTCATGTCTTGGATCTGACGGCACCTTGTACTTAAAGTCTAGTGTCTTGGATTAGCCAGAAGGTCTTGGGCAAAGGCTAGGCAGAGCATAGGCGACAGGACTGGTGTTAGACATGTTGGAGCTCGTGGAACAAATTTGCAAGGAGGCCCTAAAGCCTGCCAGCAGACCATGCTGCCTTCAGTTTTGGACAGGCTTGAGGCCCTTTTTTCATGGGTGTCCTGTTTGTACCCTCCATAATTCTGGCCCTGATGAGCGGGGTGGGGCACAAATTTATGTGCATTTTTAAAAATCTAGGTGTGAGCATTTAGCCAGCTCAATGGTAGGCACCTACTATTCTTTATACGATATGTTCCAAATAAATGTGTTCTTGGCAACTAAAAATATGTGCTCTTTTATAGAATTATCCTCAACACAGAAAGTATATTGTATTAGGTACTAGAGGATTTTCATTTCCAAAATCCATGGACCTGTTTTAAAATGAATATTCATTAGCCAAACAATGAACAGAGGGATACAACCTAGTGATCAGAGCACAGACTTCAGCACTAGAAATAAGGGCTCTGGTTAACATTATCTGGTTAACTATTTATTATCCCCACCCAGTGGCGCAGCTAGGTGGGGCGCCAGGGGAGCGACTGCTCCCCCAAATGGAGTTCTGCCCGTGCCTATTTTTTTTGTACTGTTGCAGTGAAAATGTGCGCCGGCGGAAGTCCGCTCTCGCTCCCCCCGCGCAGTCAACTTGCGTCATCTTGGCTCTGCTTCTGTGACCACCATGTCTGATTTGACCCAACTTAAATAATAACAATAGTTTGGAAAGGTGTAGAGGGGTGAGGGGGAGTTTGTGTGCATGTTGATCCTGTGAATACACAAACAACAATATGCAACCCTAAATTAAACTCAATTAACAGTGCAAAATGATAAGTAAGTTCTACATGCTACAGACACAGAATATCAAGACAATGTCAAGAGTAAAACTTCACCTGGCAATGTACCTAGATGTTTGTAAAGATACATAAACCACCAATAGGAGGAAAATACCTCTTTGTTGGATAATGACTCTGCCGATTCACAGTCATCTTGATAATGCTGCCTGCTCGATGATTCGGCACCCCGAGGCGAGGAAGAATCAGGAGATGGAGACTAGACAAAATACAGAAATATTATTTCTAAAACTGCATGAATTGAAATATGAGTAGCAAATATTCAGTTCTCATTGGTTTCTGAACTGTGAAGATGTAGTTAGTTTGGTTGGTCTGACTTCCTCCGCCCCCTGACACCATTTCTGATGTTCTCACTCTCTGTCCCATTATTATCTTCAGGCAGTCCTGTTATTAATTTAGCTATTTAGCTGATATTATCTTCAGGCAGTCCTGCTAATTAATCTTCTGCTTTTTATAACATTGTTGTGAATCTCGCTACTGTCGATTGTGTGTTTTGACACTATTTTCTTATAAGTCCATTAGCCAATGTTATATTGTACCTTAATGCAGACAAATGTGTTTAGATGATATCATCTCCAGACAGTCTTGACAATTAATCTACTGTATTCCTTAATAATGTTGTGAATCTTGTAGTTTAGCATGGTATTGCTACCAGACAATCCTGCTAACTAATTTACTGTACTCCTCAATACTGCTACAAATTTAGTTGTTCAGCTTGACACTATTTCCGGCAGTCCTACTACTATCCATTGCATCCCTTAACACTGAGTCTCCTTTCCAGTCAACCACTAAGAACCAATCCATACTAATTTCACCTATCCACAATTAACCATTAACTACTCATCAAAATGATCTTCCTAAACATTCTTATCGCTATTCATTCACTTGCTCTTATCCTTGCAACCTCTAAAGCCCTCCCTCTGGATATTAACTTCATACCAATCCTTCATTACCACAAAAGACCAACCAAACTAACTACATCTTCACAAACTGATCACAGCCATAGAAGCACATCTCAACTTTACCAATCATCACTGGAAGAAGATAATTTAACAAACACCTTAATATTTAAAATGTCTAGAACAACTAATGCCAAAGCGCAAAAAAAACAAGACAAATTATAAATATTCTTCCGTCACCACACTTACCTATACGTAAGGGATACATTAATGCAAGATCAACGGTCAACAAAACGGAAATCAATGCTGATTGGATTAAATCTGACAATCTTGACCTGCTCTTCATCACAGAAACTTGGATCCGTGACTCTAAAGACCCCATCCTACTTGAATTGTGCCCTCCCGGCTACAAAATCTTACATTGGCTTAGACAAGAAAAAATTGGAGGAGGTATAGCATTAATCTTTAGATCCAACTTTTCCGCTGAACCATTCTCAGAAAGCATTACCCCTCTACTGGAAATTGCCTCAATCAAACTATACAGCCCTACACTGTGCGACTACATGACTTGTATTCTATTTTATAGACCCCCTTGCAATTGGAACCACAACCACTCTACCTTCATGGACTTCATATCTAACTCAAGTATCAACGATCCCAATGTAATTTTATTAGGCAACCTAAACATACATCTAGAGAACTCCAAGTCTGCCCATACCCGAGAATGCTTAGATCTTCTCTATCTATGTGACCTCTTCCTACCTCCACCGCAACCCACTCACATCAAGGGTCACTCACTTGATATTATCTGTTATAAATTTTCCACCGACCAAAACTTCATTATGTCTGACATTGACTGGTTTCCTACACCTTGGTCTGATCATTACAAAGCATCCCTCACCTTGCAATGGCGTAAAAGGGTCAGTCCAAATCATATGACCCTATAACGATCCCGCCCTCGCCAATGTTACATCACACGAGGGCGGGACACAGGCAGAGAAGGCCGACAGAAGCTCAGCTGATCTGCCTGCTGTGGAGATGTAAGTTGAATAGCGAAGAGACAGGCCGGGTGGAGGGGTGGCGGCGGCAGTGGCGACTCGGGGGGGGGGGGTACCGGCAGCGGCGACCTTGGGTGGAGGGGGCAGCGGCGACCCACTAGCCCATTTTAACGGGCTCAACAGCTAGTAACAACAAAAACAGTCCCTGCCCTGTACATTATTCCCTTTCTTGTTCCATTGAAGAGCTATCTCATGAACTTTTCATCACTATGCAAACATATTTAACACCCTCAGTTATAACTTAAAACACATCCATATTAAATGTGACCCCATGGTTTCTTTCAGTTCCACACAAATTATTGAAAACCAGTGCTTTTCTTTTTCTGGTACTCAAATGCAGGACTGTCTCTAACCCCCAGAACAGTCACATTCCCTGCAACCAGCCACAGTGACTGAAAAGGCAACACTGCAAATATTACACCAGTCCTTAGAACTCACCTCTTGTTGGGAAAAGAGAACACCCTGAACTGTTACAAATCCCTACACAGAAACTGCATGTTCACAGTACTATCACCTTGGTTATATATGCAAAATGTGGATAGGGCCTTACCAAATACAGAATTAATGACCATATATTATAAACGTACAGATAAAAACTGAACTGGAAGGCCCAAGAAGCTGGACAGAAATATTTTTTTTCTTCTGTACTGTGCACAATTCATAATATATCAGTGAGACTGCACATTCAGATCACAAAGCTGGCATGTTCAAATCACTAAACCAAAACTAAAAAATGTTTTTCTACCTTTATTGTCTGGCCAGTTCAGCCTCTGCAGTGTCTCCCACATTATGCAGGGACTGACCTGTTATGTGCTGCTGCAGCATGCCCCTCCAAGGACTGGCCGAAGACCCTGCTTTTCCGGGGAGGGGGGGCACTTTTTCTCTGTGTTTCAGGTATATGGAGCCTTGACTATTTCAGTAATACTTGGATAACCAATGGGAAAGGTGTTAGTACTCAGTACTACCAAGTACATCCTGAAAATAGAACTTTAGCAGTCTCCTTTCTCTTACTAACACATACATTTGTTAGTCGTTGCCATTTAACGACCAACAAGTTAAAACCATTTGGGCAGAGCGGATGATTTGCTGGGCAGTTCTACTGTCCAGGACAGACTGGCAAGCTCTAGTCTGTGCTCCATATTATGATGTATATGTGGAATGACAGAAAAAAAAGTGCAACCTGTGGAGGGGGTAGAAACAAGATGTGCCGACTTTATATGTGCATGGAAGGGAGGGAGGGGCAGAGAGATGGACAACCCAATTATGTACATGGAAGGGAGGAGGGACAGCCCAGGTATGTGCATGGAGGGGAGAGGGGATAGAGAGAGGGACAGACCAGCTATGTGCACGGAGGGGGGAAGGGAGGGGAGGGGAGGGGGGGAACCCAGTTATTTTCATGGAGGGGAGGAGGAACAGAGAGAGAGAGACGGCCCAACTATGTGTATGGAGGGTAGTGGGGACAGAGAGAGGGACAGCTCAGCTATAGCATGAAAGGGAGGAGGGCAGAGAGATGGACAGCACAGCTATGTTATGTTATGTTACACGAATCCTGTATTCTGCAATTACCATTGCTAGAATTGGTAAAGGCAATGAATTCTAAACATGTGAAGCCTGATAATATATAGAGGAATTAAAATTCTAAGACTAGGGTTACCATATGTCCAGTTTTGCACCAGTTACAGACAACCAATTAATGATTTCGAACAGCTTATGTAAATGCATTACAATAATCTAATCTGGACAAAACCAAAGACTGTACCAACAGTCTAAGTTTCTCAGGTTCAAAGTATTTACGTATTGATCTATGTTTTTTTAACATATAAAAAGACTTGCTAATCAAAGATTTGACTTGATTAGATAATGCCATAGAACAATCCACATCAACTCAACGCAAAAACATTAGTGCCAATTGAAAAAAATGGAATCTGAAGGACTCAACCACAAAAATTTGCTTTTTTCAGAATTTAATTTTAAGCAATTATCCAGGATCCAATTTTCAATGGTATACACACATAAGGTAATATTCTGTAGAGTATCAGACCAATCACCTAAAATGAGAAACCATCATTGTATCATCTGCATAGATATGTATGGAACTATGAACTTTAAATTTTTCCAGGATAGCTCCTAAAGCTGGAGTAAGATATTCATTTTTTGCTCCTCAGTGACCTCACTCTGTGAGCTCTTTTAACCAAGAGTTTTCCTTCCTTGTTGAAAGACACATGTTGTGGCAGCCATTTCTTAAGAAGTCCAGCATATCTGACTCTTAAGGTGAGTTACATTCAGGTACACTGGATATTTCTCTGTCCCAGAAGGGCTCACAATCTAAGTTTGTACCTCAGGCAATGGAGAGTCTTATGACTTGCCCATGATCACAAGGTGCAGCAGTGGGATTTAAACCACCCACCTCTGGATTACAAGACAGGTGCTCTAACCACTAGGCCACTCCTCCACGGACGCTTTGATCCTCATCTGTTAGCTTCTACCTTCAACCTCTGTATAAAGAAAATGCAACCTGACTCCCTGAATGTTACTGGGACCCACAAATGGCAAAGGCTGGGGTCTTGTTGCTGTGGGTTGATAGTCTGGATAGACCCTGTGGCTCTTAGGCCTGGCTTGCAATAGAACTGACAGAGGAACACAGCCCCCTCCCCCTTCCTTCTGACAGAGAAAACTTCAGCTGACACAGAACTTGGTTTATTTGGCCTTGGATACTAGAAGGGTATTAGAAAGGAATGAGTTTACCAACCCTCATAAGAACATCTGGCTCACTTCATTAAGAAGCCTGGGGGAAGAGAAAAGAGAGTGAGCCTACCAACACAGACAAGGCCATCAAAGCCAGCTTGTACTGCTAATTTCAGTATATAATCTTAGAGAGATAACATTGATGTGTCAAAAGTTGTAATTAAAATCTATTTACTGCCTACAGCAGCTACAGTTCAAGGTCTGAAAGATAGTTAGTTTTGACTTCTGGAAGCTTGTATCCACCGGATGGCACTATAGACTACATTATTAAAAAGATGATCATACTAATTTTCAGCTCAACCTAGCAATGTCACTGGATGTAGATATAACTAACCAGGGCTGCCGAGACTGAGCCAGGCCTGGGGCAGGGCTGCCACTGTCAGGCCTCTCCCCCCCCCCAGGACCGCTGCTGCAGCCCCCCCCCCCCCCCCCCCCCCCCAGATTCTGACCAGTTCTGGGCAGACTTCTACGGTCTGTGCCCTGATCATAGCTGGAGAGATTTGGATGGGTTGAAATGGGCTTCGATGACAGCTTCAGTAATTGGAGAACAAGGCTAGTGTTGGACAGACTTCTACAATCTGTGCCCTGAAAATGGCAAGGACAAATTAAGTATGCATATGTAGTATCACATCATACCTTATGATATGAGTTTATCTTGTTGGGCAGACTGGATGGACAGTACAGGTCTTTATCTGCCGTCATCTACTATATTACTGTGTGATACAATTTTAGGGACAAAGTTTATTGTTGGAGAGGCACAAACAATAGCTGCACTGCCTCTCCGACTTACTCTTCACTGCTCAGACCCTCCCCCTTCCCCTCTCCACTACTGTAATCATGTCCCCTCCTCCCATCCCTTCATCTTCCTCTTCTAATTCCCCCCATATTATTATTATTATTTATTACACTTGTATCCCACATTTTCCCACTTATTTGCAGGCTCAATGTGGCTTAGAAATACCTATAATGGCATTGCCATTTCAGGGTACAGAAATACAATTGGTGTTACAAAGATGTCAAGAATAACAAGGTTAACATGTTGATATAATCAAACAGTTATAGAAAGGAGGCAGTCATAATCAGGGAGTCGTGGTGGTATGTTGTGGTTAGTTATGGATTCTCGTGGTAAGCTTTAGTGAAGAGATAGGTTTTCAAAGATTTGCGAAAGTTAGTTATTTCATTAATTGTTTTTATGTATTTTGGTAGTATATTCCACAACTGCGAGCTCATGTAAGAAAAGCTGGACGCATGTGTTAGTTTGTATTTTAATCCTTTGCAACTACGGAAGTGTAGATGAAGAAAAGTACGGGCAGATCTTTTGGCATTTCTGGGTGGGAGGTCCACTAGGTCAAGCATGTATGACGGGGTGTCTCCGTAAATGATTGGAGGGAACGAGAAAGAGAAAAAAAGGAGGTATAGAAGGAATGAGGGAATGAGAAAGAGAAAAAAGGAGGTATAGAAGGAACGAGGGAATGAGAAAGAGAAAAAAGGAGGTATAGAAGGAACGAGGGAACGAGAGAGTGAAAAGGAGGTATAGAAGGAATGAGGGAACGAGAAAGAGAAAAAGGAGGTATAGAATGAACGAGGGAACGAGAAAGAGCGTAAAAGAGGTATAGAAGGAACGAGGGAACGAGAAAGAGAAAAGGAGGTATAGAAGGAATGAGGGAACGAGAAAGAGAAAAAAGGAGGTATGGAAGGAACGGGGGAACGAGAAAGAAAAAAGGAGGTATGGAAGGAACGGGGGAACGAGAAAGAAAAAAGGAGGAATAGAAGGAACGAGAGAACGAGAGAGCGAAAAGGAGATATAGAAGGAACGAGGGAACGAGAAAGAGAGAAAAGGAGCTATAGAAAGAACAAGGGAATGAGAGAGAAAAAAGGAGGTATGGAAGGAACGAGGGAACGAGAAAGAAAAAAAGGAGGTATAGAAGGAACGAGGGAACAAGAAAGTGAGAAAAGGAGGTATAGCAATTCTCCTTTGCCCCCATCCACTCCTCCAGTGGCGTAGCCAGATAGCCAATTTGGGCGGGCCCCAGAACAAAGTGGGTGGGCCAACATTTTATCACTGCCCCTCCACCAACCTAAAAACCCTAATTTAGTTTCCACCCCCCTCCCAGCACCCCACTCTATTTAAAACAAAACCCTAATTTAATTTCCACCTGGTTTCAGTTAAATCTTGGATCCCCTGGATCCCTTCAAGTAAAACAAAACCCTAACTTAATTTCCGCACCCTACCAAAGTAAATGAAGTACCTGTGCTGGCATGGATCCCCAAGCCCTGCCAGCTGAAGGCCTCCTTCCTGCTGAATAAACTTATCTCGGGTGGCTGCTGGGCAGTTATAAACTCTGTATTTTGTGCTCATTTTTCTACACAGTTACATACAATAGAGATGGTCAAATTCAGTGAGGATATCCTTTTCCTGATGGGTTCATCTTAAAAAAAAACTCCGGTGAAACGCCTCGCGTCTGGTCTGCTCTGCTGTAAAATAAACAGCAAATCGCTTCGTCGCGTCGGTCCTTCAATCACTGTGTCCCGCCCTCTGATGTAACTTCCTATTTCCGCAAGGGCGGGACACAGTGATTGAAGGGCCGACGCGATGAAGCGATTTGCTGCTTGCTTTACAGCAGAGCAGACGCGAGGCATTTCACCAAAGCTTTTTTTTAAGGCTGGGTGGCAGAAGAGGGTCGTCTGCTCGTCGATGGAGCTGGTAGGCAGGTGGTGAGTACAGACACCCGGGGCGGGGCGGACGTTGGCTGGGTGGGCCTGGAGACAAAGTGGCTGGGCCTGGGCCCATCCAGGCCCGCCCGTGGCTACGCCCCTGCTCCCCTCCCATTCATATCCACCTGCTCGCCCTCTTCTCCCCACAACATCCCCCTTTCAATTCCTGCCACAGTGCCACCCTGCGTGCCGTAGTTTAAATCTTTTTTTACCTCAGTCGAAGCGGCCACATCATTGAAAGCCCTGCCCATCAAGCCTTCCCTTCGTGAGTGCATTCCCTCAGAGTCCCGCCCTCGCGGAAAGAGGAAATGACGTCAGAAGGCAGGACTGAGGGAATGAACTCACGAAGGGAAGGCTTGATGGGTAGGCTTTAAATGATGCGGCCGCTTCGACGGAGGTAAAAAAGATTTAAACCCAGGAGGATGTTGGGTGGGCGGGCCTGGAGGGAAAGTGGCTGGGCCTGGGCTCATCCAGGCCCGCCCATGGCTACGCCCCTGCTAAGAAGCCAGACAGGTTCAGTGCTATGATGGTATAGGGTTGTTGTGCCATAAGCTGTCACTGTGAACCACGGTAAATTGGTACAATAGCACACACTGAGCACTGCATATCTAAAAAGACAAATAAAAAAAATGATAAAGATTTAAATGCCATTTCAGGTTTGGTATTTGTAATATACTGGTGATATCTTTGAAAGATACCTTATCCCGAACCATGCGCTTTTGAGTGACTCTCGGCCTTCCTTCCATTTCTAGTTTGATAGAGCAGCTTTTAAACTAGAAATGGGGGGAAGGCCGACAGTCGCTCAAAAGCGCATGGTTTGGGATAAGGTATCTTTCAAAGATATCACCAAAACAGGGAAGATAGTGTATCCTGATAGTGAGGTTGCAAAAGAGACCGTAGTACATCAGGTGTCCTTAAATAAAAATAAAAATCAGACAAAAGATTGCAAATTAATACTATCAAGTACTGAGCATGATGTAAATAGGAACAACAAACATAGTTTGAAATGTCTATATGCGAATGCCGGGAGCCTAAGAAATAAGATGGGAGAGATAATATATTGCAGTAAATGAAAAATTTGATATAATATGCATCTCTGAGACCTGGTGGAAGGAGGATAACCAGTGAGACACTGTCATACCGGGGTACAAATTATATCGTAGTGATAGGGTGGATTGAATTGGTGGAGGGGTAGCAAGAGCCTTGAATCAAATAGATTGAAAATTCTGCAGGAAACAAAACACTTCTTGGAATCACTATGGATTGAAATTCCACATGTAAAGGGGAAAAGGATAGTGATAGGAGTGTACTACCGTCCGCCTTGCCAGGATGAACAGATGAATGCAGAAATGTTAAAGGAAATTAGGGACGCGAACAAACTGGGCAACACAATAATAATGGGTGATTTCAATTACCAAAATATATAACCCACAAATTCCACTATTGTATACCTGGGTATTGGAGGTGTGTGATCGCTAGCATATATGAAATGTGGAGAAAAAAAGACTTCAGAAATCCTAGAGAATGCTCCTGTGTGGAAACCACCATATGTCTGTGGAGCACCCCACTTCTTCAATCACTAGTCTTCACAAAAAAAACTCCACTCTTCTTATTCATATACTGCGTGCACAAACACCTAACACAATACTCAAAGGTGAAGGCAACTAATCCAAAACATTCGGTGAAAGAAAAACTACTTAACTTAAATGTTCTTAGAACTGTCCAGTCTTCATCTATTTCCAAAGCCCAACAGGAGACCCTGTTTCGCCCCAAATAGGCTGTTTCAAGAGCAAAAACTTTAATCCAGACAGCTGATTTCCATAATTCAAAGTCACCGCATTCAACTGCCTCCGGTTGGCGTCAACCGGAGGCAACCGGAGGCAGTTGAATGCGGTGACTTTGAATTATGGAAATCAGCTGTCTGGATTAAAGTTTTTGCTCTTGAAACAGCCTATTTGGGGCGAAACAGGGTCTCCTGTTGGGCTTTGGAAATAGATGAAGACTGGACAGTTCTAAGAACATTTAAGTTAAGTAGTTTTTCTTTCACCGAATGTTTTGGATTAGTTGCCTTCACCTTTGAGTATTGTGTTAGGTGTTTGTGCACGCAGTATATGAATAAGAAGAGTGGAGTTTTTTTTGTGAAGACTAGTGATTGAAGAAGTGGGGTGCTCCACAGACATATGGTGGTTTCCACACAGGAGCATTCTCTAGGATTTCTGAAGTCTTTTTTTCTCCACATTTCATATATGCTAGCGATCACACACCTCCAATACCCAGGTATACAATAGTGGAATTTGTGGGTTATATATTTTGATATTATTCTACTATCCCTGTGGAAATTAACATGATTTCAATTACCCCAATATTAACTGGATAAATGTAACATCGGGGCATGCTAGGGAGGTAAAATTCCTTCATGAAATCAAAGACTGCTTTATGGAGCAGCTGGTAAAGGAGCCGAAGAGAGAAGGAAAAATTCTAGACCTAGTCCTTACTGGAGGACATGATCTGGTGCGGGAGGTAATGGTGCTGGGGCCGCTTGATAACAGTGATCATAATATGATCGGATTTGATATTAGCTTTGAAGTAAGTATACATAGGAAATCACGTTAGCATTTAACTTCAAAAAAGGAGACTATGATAAAATGAGAACAGTGAAAAAAAAAATTAGGAGCGGCTGCGAAGGTCAAAAATTTATATCAGGCGTGGATACTGTTCAAAAGCACAATCCTGGAAGCCCAGGACAAATATATTCTGCATATTAAAAAAGGAGGACGGAAGACCAAACGACAGCCGGCATGGTTAAAAAGTGAGGTGAAGGAAACTATTAGAGCTAAAGAAAAGATTGCGTTGGATGCAAAAACACATAGCAAAAGTTTTTTTTAGGTATATTAAAAGCAGGAAGCCGGCAAAAGAATTGGTTGGACCGCTAGATGACTGAGGAGTAAAAGGGGCGATCAGGGAAGACAAAGCCATAGCAGAGAGATTAAATGAATTCTTTGCTTCGGTCTTCACGGAAGAAGATTTTAGTGGGACACCGGTGTCAGAAATGGTATTCGAAGCTGACGAGTCAGAGAAATTTAATGAATTCTCTGTAAACCTGGAGGATGTAATGGGGCAGTTCTACAAACTGAAGAGTAACAAATCTCCTGGACCGGATGGTATTCATCCCAGAGTACTGATAGAACTGAAAAATGAACTTGCGGAGCTATTGTTAGTAATATGTAATTTATCCTTAAAATTGATCGTGGTACCAGAAGATTGGAGGGTGGCCAATGTAATGCCAATTTTTAAAAAAGGTTCCAGAGGAGATCCAGGAAATTATAGACCAGTGAGTCTGATGTCGGTGCCAGGCAAAATGGTAGAGACTATTATAAAGAACAAAATTACAGAGCATATTCAAAAGCATGGATTAATGAGACAAAGTCAACATGGATTTAGTGAAGGGAAATCTTGCCTCACCAATCTACTACATTTCTTTGAAGGGGTGAACAAACATGTGGATAAAGGTGAGCTGGTTGATATTGTGTATCTGTATTTTCAGAAGGCGTTTGACAAAGTACCTCATGAAAGACTCAGAGGAAATTGGAGAGTCATGGGATATGGCGTAGTGTCCTATTGTGGATTAAAAACTGGTTAAAAGATAGAAAACAGAGAGTAGGGTTAAATGGCCATTATTCTCAATGGAGAAGGGTAGTTAGTGGGGTTCCCCAGGGTTCTGTGCTGGGACCGCTGCTTTTTAACATATTTATAAATGACCTAGAGATGGGAGTAACTAGTGAGGTAATTAAAATTGCTGACAACACAAAGTTATTCAAAGTCGTTAAATCGCAGGAGGATTGTGAAAAATTACAAGAGGACCTTACGAGACTGGGAGACTGGGCGTCTAAATGGCAGATGACGTTTAATGTGAGCAAGTGCAAAGTGATGCATGTGGGAAAGAGGAACCCAAATTATAGCTATGTCATGCAAGGTTCCACGTTAGGAGTCACAGACCAAGAAAGGGATCTAGGTGTCGTCGTTGATGATACGTTGAAACCTTCTGCTTAGTGTGCTGCTGCGGCTAAGAAAGCAAATAGAATGTTAGGTATTATTAGGAAAGGAATGAAAAACAAAAATGAGGATGTTATAATGCCTTTGTATCGCTCCATGGAGCGACAGCACCTTGAATACTATGTTCAATTCTGGTCGCTGCATCTCAAAAAAATATATAGTGGAATTAGAAAAGGTACAGAGCAGGGTGACGAAAATGATAAAGGGGATGGGACAACTTCCCTATGAGGAAAGGCTAAAGTGGCTAGGGCTCTTCAGCTTGGAGAAAAGGCAGCTGAGGGGAGATATGATAGAGGTCTATAAAACAATGAGTGGGTTGAATGGGTAGCTGTGAAGCGTCTGTTTACGCTTTCCAAAAAGGACTAGGGGCATGCGATGAAGCTACAATGTAGTAAATTTAAAACGAATTGGAGAAAGTTTTTCTTCAATCAATGTGTAATTAAACTCTGGAATTCATTGCCGGAGAATGTGGTAAAGGCGGTTAGATTAGTGGAGTTTATAAAAGGTTTGGATGGCTTCCTAAAGAAAAAGTCCATAGACCATTATTAAATGGACTTGGGGAAATCCACTATTTCTGGGATAAACAGTACAGAATGTTTTGTACTTTTTTGGGATCTTGTCAGGTATTTGTGACCTGTGTTGGCCACTGTTGGAAACAGGATGCTGGGCTTGATGGACCTTTGGTCTTTCCCAGTATGGCAATACTTATGTAATTATTTATGTACTTACGTACTTATGAATGTTATATTGCAGTTTCTCCCTGCCAGCTTTCAACATTCTATGAAACCTTAAAAACTATATGGCATTTTCAGAGGGACACAAACACATTTTTAGATCCTAGACACTCTACATTTTATTCTAGAAGCAAGACACTAGAAAGCTAAGCCATGCTCCCTCCATCACCAATCTCCCATCCTCCAAAATGGAAACATCAAACTTGCATTACTTTGTAACATAACATAATAAAGGCAAGATGGATATGCAAATCCACTGGCACAGTAACTTAAAAATTACTGCAGTTACTCTCTGAAAGTGATTACTAATATTTTTTTCTCTGCCTTTCTAACTGCATTAGAATAGAGTTGTTTCCTGTACAATCGGCCATAAAAGCAGTGTGTTTTTTCTAACAAAAAAGGTGCTGGTACTCAAATGCAAGGCCACCCTTCAGGGGTGGGGTGATCATTGAGGGACCCACCCCACAATAGCCAGGCCCCCTGCAACCAGTCACAGAATCTATGACAAGGCAGAATTGGTATGTAGGGCCTGAGCTCTTTCATTAAAACTTGGGGACCATGGGTTAATTTTAGCAGACAATGGACAAGATGCCGGTACTCAGTACCGCAAAGTACCCCCTCAAAAAAAGCCCTGCATAAAAGGTTGGGGGAGCAGCAAACCACCTACCTTTTCCTCTTGATAATCAATTTGGTACATCCAAAAATTTTCCATTTTGCGAAGATTCACGGGTATAGAATATATAAGGCAGGCGTAGCTAATGGAAGCTTCCTACTTCCAGTACGACAAGAAGAGAATGTAGTGCCTTACTGCTCTTCAGTAACCCTGTGTGCTTAGATTCATTAATGCAATGTGTTATAAGACACTTGACAGCCTCATGAGCTCACTCATCTAGGTTAACCTCCATTGTTATTCAATTACCAGTGAAATCAATATGTGAGGTTTCATCTGGTTACTTAGAGAAGAGCAGAGTGAAGTCATTTTACAGAAGTGCTATGCTGCTGAATTTCTCACAGGGTTATTTAAATCTAGGGACATAGCAATCAGCTTAGAACGATGTCATTCTAATCTGAACTCGAAATGCAGTATGTACAATCAACACAAACATCAGGGATCTCTCTGATGGGATAAGTGGAGGTGGTTAGATTATTAGTCTTTGTGTTTTATGGGGGTATAAGTTTTGGAGGGGAAGAAATGTTTTTATTGTTTTGTATGTTACACTGTTTTTATGTTGTTTTATCTGTTCTAAACTGCACTGGGTAATATTTATACTGGAAGTACTGTATATAAGTAATGAATTAAACTTAAATCTGAAGTGATTACCAAAACTAAGCATAAAAATAATTATTGTCTTATGAGTGTGTGGACACTTCTGCCAATCAGGAGGTAAGATCTGGCTGCCTTTCAAATCCTACTTTCTGAGTGGACTCTCCTTCTCTAGCACTTCCTTGGTTACGTCCTTCTCTCCAAGGCTTAACAAACTGCAGTAATCCTCGATGTCCGACAGACAGCTTGTTTCTTGAAGGTTATATTTTTGTTTGATTTTTATTCATTAACCTGTAACGTGGACTAACACAACAAGCACACTTGTTTCTTGAAATCACAACAGTTTGAAAGGGAAAACTCATCTATTTATTTTGGAATATTTGTTACACCGCCTTTCAACAAAAATATGCAATATAAAATCATTGTCTGGAAACAAAAGAAAAACAAAACTAAGGGAGCTAAATACATGTAATTCACAGGGAGATGCCTCTGAGGTACAGCAGGGAGTGGGAGGACCTCCAGGAGGTCACTATGGTGATGGGAGCTAGCAGAGCTGCCTAAGGTTGGTGGAGATGGAGAAAGACCAGCCCAAGGGGTAGGGTGAAACAGGAGCACTGTCAGAGTGAGGTCTTTGGTTGCCTGACCCCCAAGACCCAGAGCACCAAGGGGGAGTCCTAGATCTGGGGAAGTGGAGCCAGGTCACTGCTGGCTAAGTTTAACCTCTGCTGAGAAGAAGAGGAGATTTGTATCTGTTTCCCAGAGTGGGGAATGGTGAGAGACGAAAGGGTCACTCTAAATCTGTATTTCTCTTTCTACTGACCTTTCCACTGCGTTTGATCTTGTCAGCCACCCTACCCTAGTCCAAGTTTATTTTTCAATTCTATCAGTACTCTGGGATGAATACCATCCAGTCCAGGCAATTTGCTACTCTTCAATTTGTCAAATTGCACCATTACATCTTCTAGCTTTCTCTAACTTGTCAGCTTTGAATACCATTTATGGCACCATTATCTCTTCCAAATCTTCCTCAGTGAAGACCAAAGCAAAGAATTAATTTAATCTCTCCACTATGGCTTTGTCTTCCCTGAGTGCTCCTTTTACACCTCAGTCATCTAGCAGTCCAACTGATTCTTTTGCCAGCTTCTTGCTTCAAATATACCTAAAAAGTTATTGCTATGTGTTTTTGCCTCCAATCTTAGTGGTTGCTTCTCAGAAACTAATTTAATTAAAACTCTAATGAAAACTCTCCTAATTAGAATAATTGACTATAAATGACGAGATGAGATAGGAGTGGGTGGAAGCTGGGGAGGAGTGGTAAGAATGAAGACTGAACAGGGCCCTGCTGTGCTTTCCTGAGTCCCTCTGTTAATGCTGTGGCAGAAAATTCAAGTTTCAGATTGCTGATAATGGCAAGTGTAATGAATGCAAGTATGTTAGAGGTCCCAGAATAGTATGGCTTCAGCAGCAAACAAATGGCAACAGATCAGTTTAAAGTGAAGGCCTTAGTAAACAACTAGGCCTTCAATTTTGATTTAAAACTTTCAAATGAGGATTCTGCACACAGTGGCGTAGGAAGGGGGGGCAGGAGGGGCAGTCCGTTCCGGGTGCACGTGCTCGGGGGGTGCCGGACCCGCTGGTTCCCGCCTCTCTCTGCCCCGGAACAGGTTACTTCCTGTTCTGGGGCAGAGAGAGCAGGGAACCAGCGGGGCCGACGCAGCTCTGAGTGACGTGCACTTGGGGCGGATCGGCCCTCCCGCAGGTAAGAATGCGGTCCAGGGGGGAGGTCGCTCTGGAGGGGGGGGGGTGCGCCGCAGAGGGGGGGGTTGCGCCGTGCTGTACCCAGGAGGGGGGGTGCGCAGCGGTGACCCGCCCCGGGTGTCATTAGCCCTCGCTACGGCACTGTCTGCACAGATATCTAATGGGAGGAAATTCCAATGGAAAGGAACAGCGAAAAAGAAGGCGGTATGACAGGTGGATTCTGAGCAAGCTCAGGGCCTGGTATGACTGGACAGTAATCGTTAAGTGAACAGAGAAGATGAGCCGGTGAGTATGGAATAGTGAGCGAGGAGAGGTAGTAGGGTAGCCCAAACCTGTGGGATTTATATGTGAGGACTAAATTAGAAAAGTATACGTTGGTAAATCGGTAGCCAGCGATACTTTTGTAGCAGCGAGGATACATGGTCGGAATGATGGGCGTGACATAATAGCCGAATGGCCGTGTTCTGTAGTTTTTTAATGGAAGCTTGAGTACAACCTGAGGGGGTCCTTTTACTAAGGTGCGCTGAAAAATGGACTGCTAGTGTTGGCATGTGTTTTGGGCACGCGCAGATCCATTTTTCAGTACGCCTGTAAAAAATGGGTTTGTTTTTTTTTAATTTTTGCCAAAAATGAACGTGTGGAAAATGAAAATTGGCACGCGTCCATTTTGGTTCTGAGGTACCACCAGCCATTGACTTAGCGGTAAGGTCTCTCGCATTAACAGTGCGGTATCACCTATGCGCGTCAAGTCGGAGTTACAGCCCAATTTTCGCCGCGCACCAGAAAATAAAAATGATTTATTTTCAAACGCGTGTAGCAGACACGCGTCAAAAATGAAATTATCGCACGGGCCACACGGTAGCCGGGCAGTAACTCCAAACTGACGTGCGTTGGGCGCATGTAGGTGCCCACGTGGCTTAATAAAAGGGCCCCTAAGTAAATAATGTTGCGGGAATCTAATCTTGTAACAAGAAAGGCGAGACGTAAGGAGTGATAGATTTCAGAACTGAAGTAGCAACAGAATGTTCGTAGTTGGTGGAGTACAAAGAAACCTGTTTTGCATACATTGGAAGTGAATGATAAGTGTAAATACAAAATAACTCTGAGGTACCTAAAAGATTCAACTGGTTGAAAAATAGAACCAGAGCTGTGTATCCTAAACAAACTATCAGCTGCATCCTTTAATCTTTCCTTCCTGCTCTTCCCTCGCCTACTCTCAGCTTTCAATCTGATTAGGTCTGCATATTTTTATTTAATCTGTTATAGGTAGGTCGGCTTGTGCACAGAAGAGTAGACAGAACAGAATTACCTTTCATTGGTTAAAGTAGTAATTTGCCCTAAATCGTAATCATTGTGTCATTTCGAGGGGCTGGTTATAGGGACACCCTAGCACACATTGTACTGGTGTTGAGAGTTTCTCACCTAGTAAAGGGCTACGCAAACAGACATCATGTTATGAGAATCAAGTGCAGAACTGTGGTCTCCTTTCAAACCCTTGTGCTGTTTTTATCCAGATGAGCAGACTCTGCAAGGAACTTCATTTGGATTTTTTGCTGCCCAGCTGTACACATAACTAACAGAACATAGCTGTATTTCATATCTATTACATATAAAATCAAGTAAAGTCAAACGAGGTTTCCTGGAACACATTTGAGCACTTCTGGAAAAAAGCAACAGGACAGCAAGAAATCTAGCTAAATGCAGTTGTGTGTAATACACTGAATCATCCCCTAATCAATTTATGTTTAAATCTTTTTTAATTCAGGAAACGATGAACCAATTATAATGTGTGCATAAACCACACCCTGAACCCTTCCACTCCTCTGCCTCCCCCCTCCTATGTTCCTAATTAATTTATATTAAAATTCTGATGACAGGGCTATAATTTTATACACTGCACACAACTGCTTATCTACTTCTGTTTTCTCAGCTCAGCCTGAAAGAAAAGATGTTGTGTTATTTTGGAGGGTGTAAATAGTCAAGTGGGTTTATAGGGATGGAGGGGAGAACAGATGGGGAAGGGTTCTTGGGGTCTGTTTCTCTGTAAAAGTTTATATTATGCCATGTTGGATGGTTCACTGCTTTTTCTTGTTCTGTATGAAGCTTATCAACCAGAATGTTGTGCTTTGAATAAAGATGATTTAAACATAAAAATTAAGTTTTGGATGTACTTTGTAGAAGTTGTTGATTACTTTGGCAATGTGTGTATAGATGCCTGTTCTAGTGTGTCCATGGGATAATGTTTGAACAAGTGACAGAGCTGTAGGATGTATGGGGTAAGGAAGAAGCACTTTGGGTTAAACTGGTAAGAGGGAAAGGGAAATGTATTTACATTGGTATAATATACAGGTCACCTTCACAGTCAGAAGAAATGGACAGAGACTTATGAAGACACCTACAAGATAGCTAAGAAAGGGGAATACAGATAGGTGATTTTCATAAGCTGGATGTCGACTGGGGTGTCCCTGCTTGCGGGGTCATCTAGAAGCAAAGGGATCTTGGATTCTCTACAGTAAGAATTGCTTCAGCAGTGGGTAACGGAACCGACAAGAGATGGAGCTATCTTAGACCTGGTGCTCACAAACGGGGAGAATGCTTCTGATGTTATGGTGGGAGAACATTTGGCATCTAGCGATCACCGAATGGTGTGGTTCAATATTAAGACAAAGGAGGAGAGGGCTTATTCAAGCCTGAAAGTCCTAGATTTCAGAAGAACTAACTTTGCTGAGATGGGGGAATTTCTCAGGAAAGAGTTAGTTGGATGGGAACAGCTGAAGGAAGTAGAACAGCAGTGGGCAAAACCTAAAGGCGCGATTTTAAAGGCGATGAACCTTTATGTTTAAAAATTACATAAAAGTAAGAGGAAAAGAAGGCTGCTCTGGTTCTCGAACGCAGTAGCTGAAACGGTAAGGGAAAGAAGGTTAGCCTTCATGTTACAAGAACACTCAGAAAGAGGAGGACAGCCAAAATATCTGAAAAGGCTAAGGGAAAAGCTCTCAGGAATGCAAAGAGGCAAATGAAAGAAAAGACAGCTGATACGGTAAAATTGGGAGACAAGATATTTTTCAGATTATATAAAAGACAGGAGGAAGTGCCATAATACCATTGTGAGGCTCAAAGCTGAGGAGGAGGAATATGTAGAAGCTGATAAGGATGATAAAGCTGAACTGCTCAACAATTATTTCTGTTCTGTGTTCACGGATGAAGGCCGAGGCTAGGACCGCAGAAAACAAATGCTAATGGGGATGGATGTGTGGTAGACCGGGACCGATTTACAGAAGGCTGTGTTTGTGAGGAGCTAGTTAAAATTAAAACTAGACAAAGGGATGGGGCCTGATGGGGTGCATCTGAGGGTGCTCAAGGAACTCGGAGAGGTTCTGGCAGCTCCGCTCTCTGGCATCTTCAATGCTTCCTTAGAGTCTGGAGTGGTCCTGGACTGGAGAAGGGTGGATGTTGTCCCTCTGGACAAGAGCAGATGGAGGAGGTTGGAAATTATAGACCTGTCAGTCTGACCTCGATGGCGAGCAAACTAATGGAAATGCTTCTAAAGTGGAGGATTGTGAGGTCTCTCGAATTGAAGGGACTGTAGGACTCGAGGCAGCATGGCTTCACTAGAAGCAGGTCGTGCCAGGCAAACCTGATCGATTTCTTTGACTGGGTGACCAAACAGTTGGACTTGGGAGGTGTGCTAGATGTGGTGTACTTGGATTTTAGCAAAGCCTTTGACACAGTTCCGCACAGGCGACTGCTGAATAAACTGAATGCCCTCAGTATGGGACCTAAAGTGACTGGCTGGGTTAAAAATTGGTTAAATGGAAGGAAACAGAGGGTAGTGGTGAATGGAGCTTGCTCTGAGGAAAAGGATGTTATCAGTGGTGTATAACAGGGGTCGGTCCTTGGGCCAGCTCTTTTTAACGTCTTTGTGAGTGATATTGCGTAAGGGCTGTCTGGTAAGGTTTGTCTCTTTGTGGATGATACCAAACTTTATAATAGAGTGGACACCCCGGAGAGTGTGGATGACATGAGGAAGGATCTGGTGAAGCTTGAAGAATAGTCCAATGATTGGCAACTAAGATTTAATGCAAATGCTAAGAAATGCAGGGTCATGCACTTGGGTTACAAGAATCCAGGAGAGAAGTACAATATACAGTGGTGGAAATAAGTATTTGATCCCTTGCTGATTTTGTAAGTTTGCCCACTGACAAAGACATGAGCAGCCCATAATTGAAGGGTAGGTTATTGGTAACAGTGAGAGATAGCACATCACAAATTAAATCCGGAAAATCACATTGTGGAAAGTATATGAATTTATTTGCATTCTGCAGAGGGAAATAAGTATTTGATCCCCCACCAACCAGTAAGAGATCTGGCCCCTACAGACCAGGTAGATGCACCAAATCAACTCGTTACCTGCATGACAGACAGCTGTCGGCAATGGTCACCTGTATGAAAGACACCTGTCCACAGACTCAGTGAATCAGTCAGACTCTAACCTCTACAAAATGGCCAAGAGCAAGGAGCTGTCTAAGGATGTCAGGGACAAGATCATACACCTGCACAAGGCTGGAATGGGCTACAAAACCATCAGTAAGACGCTGGGCGAGAAGGAGACAACTGTTGGTGCCATAGTAAGAAAATGGAAGAAGTACAAAATGACTGTCAATCGACAAAGATCTGGGGCTCCACGCAAAATCTCACCTCGTGGGGTATCCTTGATCATGAGGAAGGTTAGAAATCAGCCTACAACTACAAGGGGGGAACTTGTCAATGATCTCAAGGCAGCTGGGACCACTGTCACCACGAAAACCATTGGTAACACATTACGACATAACGGATTGCAATCCTGCAGTGCCCGCAAGGTCCCCCTGCTCCGGAAGGCACATGTGACGGCCCGTCTGAAGTTTGCCAGTGAACACCTGGATGATGCCGAGAGTGATTGGGAGAAGGTGCTGTGGTCAGATGAGACAAAAATTGAGCTCTTTGGCATGAACTCAACTCGCCGTGTTTGGAGGAAGAGAATTGCTGCCTATGACCCAAAGAACACCGTCCCCACTGTCAAGCATGGAGGTGGAAATGTTATGTTTTGGGGGTGTTTCTCTGCTAAGGGCACAGGACTACTTCACCGCATCAATGGGAGAATGGATGGGGCCATGTACCGTACAATTCTGAGTGACAACCTCCTTCCCTCCGCCAGGGCCTTAAAAATGGGTCGTGGCTGGGTCTTCCAGCACGACAATGACCCAAAACATACAGCCAAGGCAACAAAGGAGTGGCTCAGGAAGAAGCACATTAGGGTCATGGAGTGGCCTAGCCAGTCACCAGACCTTAATCCCATTGAAAACTTATGGAGGGAGCTGAAGCTGCGAGTTGCCAAGCGACAGCCCAGAACTCTTAATGATTTAGAGATGATCTGCAAAGAGGAGTGGACCAAAATTCCTCCTGACATGTGTGCAAACCTCATCATCAACTACAGAAGACGTCTGACCGCTGTGCTTGCCAACAAGGGTTTTGCCACCAAGTATTAGGTCTTGTTTGCCAGAGGGATTAAATACTTATTTCCCTCTGCAGAATGCAAATAAATTCATATACTTTCCACAATGTGATTTTCCGGATTTAATTTGTGATGTGCTATCTCTCACTGTTACCAATAACCTACCCTTCAATTATGGGCTGCTCATGTCTTTGTCAGTGGGCAAACTTACAAAATCAGCAAGGGATCAAATACTTATTTCCACCACTGTAAGGCGTGAACTGCTTTTGTGTACAAAAGAAGAGCGGGATTTGGGGGTGATTGTGTCTGATGACCTTAAGGTTTCCAAACAGGTAGAAAAAGCGATGGTCAAAGCCAGAAGGATGCTTGGCTGCATAAGGAAAGGGACGACCAGCAGAAAAAAAGAGGTGATAATGCCCTTGTATAAGTCCCAGGTGGGGCCCCACTTAAGAGTACTGTGTTCAATTCTGGAGACCGCACCTACAGAAGAATATAGACAGGATGGAGTCACTCCAGGGGGCGGCTACAAAATTGGTAAGTAGTCTCGGTCATAAAACATATAGGAACAGGCTTAGGAACCTCAACATGCATATGCTGGAAGAGAGGCAGGCGAGAGGTGATAAGATACAGACGTTTAAGTACCTCAGTGGCGTTAATATACAGGAGGTGAGCCTTTTTCAAATGAAGGGGCATATAATGAAGTTAAGGGGAAATAGGCTTAGAAGGAATCTAAGAAAATACTCTTTCACGGAAAGGGTGGTGGATGCGTGGCATGGTCTCCCAGTGGGGTCATTCAGACGAGGACTATGTCGGAATTTATGTGGGATCCCTTAGGAAAGGAAGAGTTAGTGGTTACTGAGGATGGGCAGGCTGGATGGGCCACTTGGCCCTTATCTGCTGTTATGTTTCTATGTTTCTGTCTATACTTATGGCTCTGATTTCTGAATATGAGGCATCATTAAAGGATAGTTGGGTGAGAATGCAAGACCAGTTGGGCGGACAGTGTTCACAATGACTGCATTTGGGGCTTGTAGCCCATTTAGTTATGTTTAAACAAATGAGAGATCTGCATGACTTATAAAAACACTTGTCCCTAAAACATGCTTAAAACAGAGTAAATCCATTTGTGTAAAACTTCTACAGAAGTGAAGATGTGTTCCCATGTGTCCCAATGAAAGGAGAGTTTAATTTTACTTCCATTTAATATCAATATATTCCATCTTTATAACACCAGGCTTTCCAAGACAGATTACAGCAACAGTTAAGATAAACCCAGTACATTTTTTCTAGCAAAAAAGGTGACGGTACTCAAATGCTAGGCCACCCTTCAGGGGCACACGGTGCCTGTAGGATCGCCTATTTATGATCAAAGTTTAACACTTAAAGATGATAACCTGGGGGCAAGGCCCAACCCTATGGCCCACTCTACTCTTAAGGGGTTTAGGTGTTTGTTCAACTGTAGCGACTGCATCAGCCATGCTTCTAGAAAGCTTCAGAACTCAGGTTCAGTCAAACTTTCCGATATGCCTACCAACCACAAATTGTTGCATCTGGAAGTTTTCTAAATCTGTTATCTTCCAAGGGTTTAAGTTTCTCTTTTAGTTGCTCTCATGTTCTTTCCACTATATGCACTGTATCCTGCAACTGTATGGTTTACTGTTTGCATTCATCAATTCCAGCCCTAGACTGTCCAAGTGCTAATGCGCTGCCTCTATTTTATCAAAATTGCAGCTTCAGTCAAGAGCAGCTTCCACTGTGTTTGTTACCTCTATCGCTATTTCCGCCAACCACACTGAGCTAGCCGACTGGCTTGAAGGGCTGGGCAGCCCCATCATCTTTGCTTCAGAGGCCTGGCAGAGTCAGGCTTTTCACTGTGGTTTCAGGGATGGAGAAGCACTTTTGTGGAACTGGATAGTCAGGGTTAAGGATTGTTAGGAAAATCCTCATATTCTACACTGAAATAATGTTCCAGAATGTTTGCTGTTTGTTCATCGACATACTTGAACCAAACACATAGGTCGATAAAGGAACTAAAATATAAGTACTATTAAACATTGTCTATAATTTTACTTGCCCCTAAAATTTATGAAGGATAACTAGATAATTTGTTTTGAATGCTATCTGAATAAGGCAATGACCTTGCACAAAACCATCTCTTAACACAATGAAAATACACAAGGTGAGCTACCTGATTTTAGGATTAAATATATTTGCTGCACCTCATAAAGCCTTACAGCCTCAAACAAGTTCCCAATCTAGCCATTTGCCCAGGTATCCATGACACTGTGGTAAGCAAATGCCAAACAACCTATGACTGCACTTTCAGGGAAGTTTGTACCTGAAACCTGCTCAATTATTTATTATAGGCTAGTGTTTCCTCCAATTAATAATACATTGAATGGTGGTGAAATAACTCTAAAAGGTACAAAACACTTTTGTTTCAAACTTATTCTAGTATGATTTTCAGATAGTAGTACCAAGTTTGCTGCTTACAAAAACAGATTATTGCAACAGTCTTTTATTGGGCATTACGGAAGCCAGAATTCATGTACTGCAGGGTAGTTCAGCATGCTGCAGTGCACATGATTTTTGGTTTCGGTTGTTTTGAGTCTGATACAGGTGCGACAAAGCTCTTCACCTGGTGCTAACTGCCTACAGCGTTCATTTTAAATTGCTTTTATTGGTTTTTTTAATACTACTATTTAGCATTTCTATAGCGCTACAAGGCGTATGCAGCGCTGCACAAACATAGAAGAAAGACAGTCCCTGCTCAAAGAGCTTACAATCTAGTAGACAAAAAATAAAGTAAGCAAATCAATTAATGTGTACAGGAAGGAGGAGAGGAGGGTAGGTGGAGGCGAGTGGTTACAAGTGGTTACGAGTCAAAAGCAATGTTAAAGAGGTGGGCTTTCAGTCTAGATTTAAAGGTGGCCAAGGATGGGGCAAGACGTCGGGGCTCAGGAAGTTTATTCCAGGCGTAGGGTGCAGCGAGACAGAAGGCGCAAAGTCTGGAGTTGGCAGTAGTGGAGAAGGGAACAGATAAGAAGGATTTATCCATGGAGCGGAATGCACAGGAAGGGGTGTAGGGAAGGACGAGTGTGGAGAGATACTGGGGAGCAGCAGAGTGAGTAAATTTATAGGTTAATAGAAGAAGTTTGAACAGGATGCAAAAACGGATAGGGAGCCAGTTTGCTCCCTTGCATGATTCAGTTCCTGTGTATTTTAGGAAGGTGCTGCATAACTATAGGCTGACACGAGCATTACTTTCTGAAAACACACAGCGTTTGGTTGTTCCATGATCCTTGAGGTGTTTGCACTTTTCTGCTACAGTAAAGTTAGCATTATCTTATGCTGGCCCTAGTGGGTGGAATGAATTACCTCTGAGGCTTCATTTGTTGTAGAAGCTTGATATTTTTTAAGAGACAGTTAAAGACATTTCTATTTGCACAGGCATATTTTGGGATTTAACTCAGTATACATGCATTTTATGACGATGAAGGAATAATATATATATCCTAATTATGTATTTTTGTATGTGATTTTGTAACCTGCCTAGTTAATAGGTGGGCTATAAATGTTTTTAAATAAATAATGTCCCATGACACCAGTGCCTGGGATTAAATAAAGATAAGCAGTGTGGAGGAGTGGGGGTGGGGGTTATTAGCTTTTTAAAGGAAGATGTCTGAGAACCGCACACGTATGATATTGTATTTCAATGTCTTATAAAGGTTGCAGTGCTTCTAAAATCCTTCCGCACGTCATCTGGGGAAAAAAGGAAAGGGGAGGAAACATGCTTAATGAATATTCGTAGTACTGCAACAGTGATTAGTAAAATGGAACACTGGGGGAATTTTGGTATCCTTAAATTTCATAGTATAGTTGATCAGTAAGATAGGAGCCACAGGGGTAGTAGGGCGTAAAGCTGGAAGGGGCGTGAGGGGTTTCTTTCAGTTGGGACATGAAGGGAAGGGGGTTGTATAAGTTTTATTTGGAAATCTTTGAACTGGTTACAATATATTGTTGTCACTACTACTTTGATCTTCTTGTTCAATAAAAATTGTTTGTACTTAAACTGACATATAAGCGGGGGTCACGTGATGACCAGAGCGCAAACATGACCTACCTTGCGGGAGCTCCCTCGCCCATCTTGCTATTTTTTAAATTATAATTGATCCCTACTAGCGTGTATTTTACCTGTGAACACGGGAACCGCCTTTGGAACCTTTGTAGCTGCTTTGGGCCCACTTTCAAGACTTTGGGTGTCTGGGATGTTGAGCAAGCTGCACAAAAGTGTAGCGGACATACCACGTGAGTCAGAGGCCAAGATGGCAGTGTAACGCGAGCAACCCGTCTTGATCACGTCGGAGGAAGTGGCCTGGCACCTTACCCAGTATGTGAAAGCAATCCTAGAAGGTAAGATGTCTCAGCTGCAATTCACCCTATACGAAATGAAAGAAATGCTGGCAACTCAGGCTGGAAAGATCACTGAAGTTGAGCACAGAATTGCTGCGCAGGAGGTGGAGGCGACTGGCCTGCAGGGCCAGCTGGTAACACTGCGGCAGCAACAGAGTGCTTGGAGGAGCAGGAGAATTGCAGTCACAGTAATAATCTGTGACTGGTGGGCCTCCCTGAGGATGTTTCGGACAAGGACTTGATTTTAGTTTGTGCACAAGAACTCCTGGAGAAGCTGGGCCTGACCAAGAGCTCCATGCATTTCCTGATGGAGCACGCAAATCGCCTGGACCAGTGGTCGCAGGCTGGAGACCGACTGTGGGTGGTTATAGCATGCTTCCTAAATTATATAGATGAAATGGTCATCCTGCGGAGTGGAGGAGTAGCCTAGTGGTTAGTGCAGTGGACTTTGATCCTGGGGAACTGAGTTCAATTCCCACTGCAGCTCCTTGTGACTCTGGGCAAGTCACTTAACCCTCCATTGCCCCTGGTACAAAATAAGTACCTGAATATATGTAAACCGCTTTGAATGTAGTTGCAAAAACCTCAGAAAGGCAGTATATCAAGTCCCTTTCCCCTTCCCCTCCCCCCCCCCCAATTGGACTGTGCACAAGCTGGAGCTCTGACTTCACAGGATCTTGTTGTTTGAAGATTTCTCTGCGCAGGAATCCATGCGGCCTCTTTGTTTTGTGCAGTTGTTTTTGTTTACGGATTGTGAGGATATTAAGTGTTCTCTACCGTTGTGAGGTAGTGGGGGGAGGGAGGCTAAGCATGGGAACTGTGACGGGGGTATGTTGGGAAATGTGGGTTAGTATGTGTGGAATGTTTGATTTGTTTGCATGTGGTGTATGTTTGAGAGTTTTGGGGGGGGGGGGGGTTGGGGAGGGGGAATGTGTGGGTACAGGGTCGTGTATTTGCATGGTTGTGTCCTGGCTGTGTTTGGCTGCTTTTCTGTACTAATTTAGAGTGATCTGTGGGTTGGGTGAGGCCCTGGCTGGGACTCCTCTGACCCGCCCCCCCCCCCCCCAGGCTATATTGGATTGTCTTGTCTTGTGATCTTTCAATGGTATTCACTCTCCTATAACACGAACTAAGCTTTTAACATACTTGTGACGGTGTGGAGCAGCTATAGACACAACTGTCTGAAGTGAAGAATGATAAACTGCGCAGACAGTGGGAGGGTGAAGTGCTCTCCTCTATTTTCAATAGTCGCCAGCGAGGGATGGCCATCCTGATAAAGATGGGGATAGACAGGCAGGTACATAAGGTCATCACAGTGCTGGAAGTACTCATTCGTCATAAGGTTTTGCTCTGTAGTATCTATGCCCCCAATACATAGACTATGATTTTTACTCCCAGTTGGTAGCTCTGCTCACACAATATCAGGATTACCAGTTGCTTGTGGGCGTTGATTTTAATATCACTGCCAATCCCCTTATAGATTGTAAGTCACCTAAGTAGCCAGGAATAGATCATGAGCATAAAGTACTCAATTTTATGATGAATCAGTTGGAGATCCTTGATGCTTGGCGCTCGCTGTATCTGGGGAACGCAGAGATCACATATCACCAGGTTTATTCCCGCTTAGATTATTTCTTGCTTCCAGTGCACTGCTTTTTCCACTTGCAACAGGCTGATATTGAACCAGTGCTGGTCTTGAACCATGTGGCGGTGGAGGTCACTCTCCAGTTTGTGGGTTTGCGGAACTCTGGGACTTGGAAATTTAATCCCTTGTTGTATCAAAATTCCAAGGGCTCTGTTTACTAAGGTGCATTAGTGTTTTTAGTGCGCCTACCCTTAGCATGTGTGCTAACCATGTAGGCGCCTATAGGGATATTGTAGGCACATACATGGTTAGTGCGCATACATGGTTATTGAGCGTTAAAAATGTTAACATGCCTATAACGCTGCTTAGTAAACAGGCCCCAAGTTTTTAGCGTTTTTCTGGAAGGAGTGGCAGGACTTCTTAAAATTCAATAATACAGGTCAGGTTAATCCTATTACCCCCTGGGAGATGGCTAAAGTCATCTTGCGAGGCTGTATCATTTCCTATGTCAGTCACGAGCACAAAGAACAGGACTATCAGTTATTGGACTTGCTTGAGCGGCTACGGTCTGCCCAACATAAGCACCAGCTTACTCTGGAACGGCCAGATAGGGATGCTTATACTACCATTCATGCACAGGTGGATCAGCTTTTAACACAGATAGCCCTGCCCAACATTTTGCTGTACAAGTACAAACTCCATAAATGGGGCAACAAGTCTGGGAAGTTGTTGGCTAATTTGGTGCATCTGAGTAAGAGTAAGTAGTTCATCACTAAGTTGCGGGTGGGGGGTTGTGCCCCTTAGAGTCCTCAGGATATCATGAAAGCTTTTGTGGACTAGTATAAAAACATGTATACTCGTGTGCCTCATGATGAGGGGGCCTCAGATGCTTTCTTTCAGGGGTTGGATTTAACTTTGCTTTCGGAGACGGAATGGAGGGCGTTAGATACCTAAAAAATAAGCACTATGGGGAAACAAACTGGACTATCGTCAATGCTACAAATCACCACCAGTCTGTATAATAAGCTTATTTATTTATTGAATACATTTATATCCCACATTTTCCTGCTAATTGCAGGCTCAATGTGGCTTACAGAAAACTGTAGTAAGGCTACAGTGCATAAAGTGCAATTATACAATACGTAAGTTAGTAAATATCATTTAAAACAACAATATGCAAAAAGATAGTAAAGATAATTAATGTCCTTAAATCTTGTTAAAACTAGTAGTTAATCAAAATTGTGTTGAATCTGGAGAATAAGCTTTCTTAAACAATACGGATTTCAGTAATTTTCTGAAGTTTATAGTCTCTCACCATTACATCAAGAGCTTTTTGATAAATAAACAAAAGAAACCTCAAAGCTTCCCAGTGAGGTCATTCAAGTTTTGAAGTACTGTACCACTACCGGGTACACCTCAACTGCATGTGGAACAAGATCATATCATTGGTTTCTATAATATTCGAAGGGATAGAAAACAAGAACCAATGCAAGAGCTCCTACTAAGGAGAAAAAGCTTTGGTTCTAAAACAAATCCTCCTAATTCCCTTTAAAATATTGTATCGGTGAGACAGAATGCTTTAATTAATTCAAATGGTGTTTGTGTTAACTTAAACATGCATAGAAAAGGCTTAATAGGGAATGGTGCACCATTAGGTACTTATCTAACAGGAGAACAAAACAGACTTCAAACTTCATTCGTGTCTTCTTCTGGTACCTCCCGATTACTTTTCACCCATGTCACCATCCCATCTCTTCTTCTTTGCTGTGCTTTACCAATTTTAACTTCTGTAAAAAAAAAAATCTTCAACAAGAGCGCCTTGTTTTGCTGGAGCTCACTGCTTCAGGAAGAATTACTTCCAAGTATTATTTTTAATCGCAAAACAGGAAATTGATGTCAGTGGGGGCAGAGCATGGCAGAGCAAACAGTGCATGCCTGAAGGTTGCTGAGGCCCCGTGCTTGCTTTTCTTGTTTTGCCACGTCCGGTGCATCAGGAGAAGCAGCAGCAGCCAAGAAACACTGGGTACTGGGTGGAAAGGGTAGGGGAAGGGGGAAGGGCATGGAGAGGGAGGCAGGAGGTGATAAAGGGAGACAGCAGCTGAGGAGAGAAAAAGAAAGAAGAGTGGGGACACTGGATAGAAGAGGGGTACAGAGAGAGAGAAAGAAATGAATGGAAAGATGGGGAGATAAAGAGGGGCCATGGAAAAGGGCAGGAGAGAGAGAAGCTGCTGGGGAGAAGCATGGGGAGAAACTGAGGGAGACCCTAGTTGGTCAGATGGAGAAATGCTGGATGAAAGGAAGGAGAGAGGGAAAATGCTAGAAGGGGCAGAAACAGGGTAGACAATATATGGAAGGGTAGGGAGAGAAAGAAGAAAGACACTGGAAGAATGGGGAGAGAGAGAGAGAGAGAGGGGACATGCTGAATAGAAAAGGGTAGAGAGAGCGAAATGGCTAGAAGGAAGGGGAGATAGAGGGAGACAATGGATGGAAGGACTGGGAGAGGGTAGATGGGTGGAAGGATGGGAAGAGAAAGAGTGAAGAAGCTGGATGGAAGGATAGGGAGAGAAAGAGGAGACTGCATGGAAGGATGTAGAGAGAAAGAGGGGGAGACACTGAAAGGATGGGAAGAGAAAAAGGGGAAATGCTGGATGGAAAGAGGGAGAGGATAGAGTAAGTGAAAGACTGGAGAATAAGACGAAGGGGCATGGGAAGAACAAAAGAGAGGAAAAGATGAAAAGCCATAGGTAGATGAAGTAAAAAGAGGGAAATTAAAGAATGGTTAGGTCAGGACAGTATACTGCTGTTATGGTATTCTCTCCTGATCTGCCTAGTGCAAAGAAAAAGGAGAGAAAAATGACAAATGGACAGGAAACCCTGGCAAAAGAGTTAAGAGAAGACAAAGGAAAGCAGAACCAAGAGACAGGGATCAACACAATTAGAAAAAGTAAATGGCCAGACAACAAAGGAACAGAAAATAATATTATTTTTAATGTAGGATAAAGTAATATGGTAGCTGTGTTAATAAAGGTTAATAAATGCAAACAAAACACAAAATAGAAAATAAGGAGATACCTTTATATTGGACTGGTTTTAATATATTTTTGATTAACCTTCAGAGACCAGCACTTCCTTCCTCAGATCAGGAGAGGCTACCATAACAGCAGTATACTGTCCTGACCTATCCTAAAGCAGGAGGTTTTGGCCTCTGAAAGCTAATTGAAAAGGGTATTAGGCTAGTAAATAAAATATTTTCTGGTATGGCCGTGGGATTGAGGTGTGCCAGGGGGCAGAGCCATGTAGAGTGGGTGGGACCCCTTAGCAGCTCTGAGGATAGAGTCTACAATTTTAAATTCTGAAGCTGTTCAATTGGCAGATGGATTCATTTGGTATATGTGAAGGGGTTTATAGAACTCTGCCCCTCACCCTTAAGAATAGTCCCATAGACAGCCTGAGCCACCTTAAGAACACTAGTTCCGCCTGAGGAAGTCAGCTGGGAGGAGGGGTGAAGCCAAAACCAGGAAGTATATATGACAGGGCCTGACTGAGGTTAAGGAGGCCCAGAAAGAAGAAGGAATCAAAGCACCAGTGTATGCCACCACCTATGATTAAGAATTGTGACCTGGCTGAGTTAAGGCACTTTTGCTTGTTGTTTGAGATTGACAAGCCTTGCTCCGAGGTCTGAATGAAGTCAGATCCTAGTAATCAGAGAAGAACCAAGAATGTCTCCCAGGCTGTTTAGAGCAGGGCCGCCCTACCAGCCACAGCCTGTGTTTGATCCTTGCTAGCCTGAGGCCTGCTTAAGACTACTTATTGAACTATAGAGGTGTTCTGTTCTTTGTTCCAGGTCCTGTGATGTAACAGGCCTCAGGATTAAACTAAGTAAATCACTTGTTTTCACTTATATCCCTTGTCCAGCTGTGTAATTCCACAGGCCCACCTTTGCCCCTTGCTTGGGGTGTCACATGTTGTGGTAGTGGAGGGATTCTGAGCTTATTCTGCCCGAGGAAGCCAGATCCATGACCTCCAGATATGTAATTCCTCGGGCCAACCCTTGCCCCTCACTCAGGGTGTCACATGTTGTGGTAGTGGTGGGATTCTGAGCTTATTCTGCCCAAGGAAGCCAGATCCATGAATTCCAGGGCACTGGGCCTATTAACAATCCTATGCTAGGACATTGGGCAACAGTGGGTAGCCCTGCCCTAGTTAGGGGGGAAACGTATAGCTAGTGCCGGACAGGCAGGCTTTTATTTTGTTTACTGGTGTACTGCGCGGTCCGCCATTAACAGTAAAAACATAGAGAAGCTAATCCAGGTCTTGGTGGAGGGCGAACAGCAACAACAGCAGTTTATGCAGGCGCATCTTGAACAGTGGCAACCGGTGCCGCAGCAAGTGTTGCAGAAGCTTGAAGAGCTACAACAGACCTGTCAGGCCCAAGCAAGGATAGTTGCCCAGGCACCTAGCCTGCCAGCGACCCTTCCAGAGTATTAAAGAAAATGGTGCCGGAAGATGGCCTGGACTATTTCTTGACAAAATTTGACAGAACTGCCTGCTTTGCTGGTTGGCCAGAGGCGTCATGGAGAGCATATCTGGGGAATTTACTGACTGGTAGCAGCCAGACAGCATTCCAAGATGTTAATCCTGCTGGAATGGCAACCTAAGTAGAGGTAAAAGCAGCCATCTTGGAGAGGTCGGGCTGAACCCCAGAGGCCTATGTTATCGGCAGCAGTTTTGAAGGGTTCCCTACAAGTTAAAGAAACCCCCCCAGAGTTTCTTCTACCGACTCAAGAAGGTTGCCTGGAGATGGCTGCAACCAGAAGAAATGACTGGCCCAGAGATCGCATGAGCTGTCCTCCTGGAGCAGTTACTTGAAGGATTACCACTGCCTATGAAGCAGTGGGTGTGGCAGCAGCCCAGTTGGAGCGATGGAAGCCTTCATCCCCACAAACATATCATGGCCCTTTACCCTGGTCACAGGAACCATACTCCCCCACTTGTTTCAGGTGTGGGGGAAGAGGTCATATAGCAAGAGACTGCCAAGATATAGCGGAAGATGCTATGGATATGAATTTGATAGCCACTCATGACTGCAATTTTGTGGAAGCTGCCCATCCCGGGAATAGAAATTATGTTCTACAAGTGGAGCTACAAAGACACTCATATCAAGCACTAGTGGACTCTAGAAGTTAAGACTTGTCCAGAGAGAGGTACTCAACTGTCTACAACAGAGCTACGAGCGAACTGAAAGACAGTATCCGACATCTCAAGTGCCCTGTGAAACACCTGTGGGGCCTCAAGTGTCCTGTGAAACACCTGTGGAAAAAGCTCATCTGGAGGTAGAAGTCTTGCCTTGGCTGCCTTACCCAGTGGTTTTGTGCTCGGATTTCCCTAATTTCAGCACCATCTGGGCCCAGCTGATCAATTGCCCAAAGGAGGAGGTGGAGCCTTTTCCTGAGATCTTCCCGCTGGAGAACTCTGATTTATATATTGAAAACCCAAAGATACCTAAACGCCGCCATAAGCAACGGTTAGAGAAACTGCAGTGCTCTCTCAATTTAGGAGATGTTGTAGATGGAGATCTGGAGCAGGAGGAAGATGATGGGTCGGAAAACCCCGACCCTTTGGACACTTTACCCGAATGGAGTAGCAAGGGAGCTACAGGGAATTTTAAAAGGGCACAAACAGAGTATGAATCCATGAGGCACTATGAAAAGTTGAGTGCTCTCTATCTCTACCTGTTGGTTGATGGACACAACCCATACGTAATGGCTTCATCTGCTTGATGACAAGGAAGTATGTGTTGATGTTCATTTTTTTTTCTGTTGGCAAATGAATATTGTTATGAGTTGCACACATAGAGCAAACGTTTCTTAATGATAGAGCACTCTGCACATACTCCCAGATTCTATATATGGTGCCTACATTTGTGTGAAAATTTGGCAGTGCGGCCAAACTGCATGCACAACTTAATCGGTTAACAAGCCATTTGGCCACTAATGAGCAATTATCGGCACTAATTAGAATTTATATGTGCAACTTTCGAAGCGTATTCTGTTAAGTGGTGCATGTAAATTCTAATATGCAAATCTCAAAAGGGGGTGTGGCCATAGGAGGGACACAGGGTGTTCCTAAAAATTACACACACTGTTATAGAATATGCTCGATTTGTGCCTAAGTTTGGTGCGGGCATTTATACCAGGTTTTAGTTGACGTAAATAGACACACCTAAATTTTAGTCACAGGAACGGACACTATGAGTATTCTAAAAACTGTGCCAATCATTAGGCAAGGTTTATAGAATAGTGCTCAATTTTTTTCAGTGCTGATTTTTTGGCACCATATCTAGAATTAACCCCATAGGACTAGATTCTAAATATAACGCATAAAAATTGTCGTGGAAACAAAAATATGCCTAGGTGTATTCTATAAAGTACATCTAAATTTAGGCATACTTTATAGAATACCCCTAAATTTCCATGTGGTTTATGGAATATGCTGAGCACCCGTCCATAACTACATTTAGTCGCAGGCAGTTATGCCAAGTAAAACTTGATGTAAATGCTGACACCTAAATTAGGCTTGGGCAGGGTGTATTCTACAACAGTGTGTATAAATTTTAGAAATGCCCACAACCCTTTGAACTATGTGACTTAGAATTTACACGCATCACATTAACAGTTGTACACGTAAATTCTAATTAATGCCAATTAGTGTCAATAATTGCTTAATTGGCGATTATCGGCGCTGATTGGCTTGTTAACCAATTAAGTTGTGTGTGCAAATCCAGAATACGACCGGATTTGCGCACGCAACTTAAGTCATGCTATATATAATCCAGGTGATAGTGAGCACTGTTTCCCGAGAGGGCATACATATGTGATGGTTCATACATACATACTAGTTTGTGCATGCGCACCGCTTGCGAAAGAGTGCACACTATGTGCACAGAGTGCACCCTCTTTTAGAAAAGTGCACATTCTTAACCACAAATTATATTCATTTTAAATGCCTGCTTATCCCTAACATTTACCCAGTGCATCTTTTCTAGCAAAAAAGGTGCCCGTACTCAAATGCTAGGCACCCTTCACGGGTGGGGTGATCACTGAGGGATCCACCCCACAACAGCCAGGTCCCCTGCAACCAGTCACAGAACCTATGACAAGGCAGAATTGATGATTAGAGCCTGAGCTCTTTCATTAAAACTTGGCATCCATGGGTCAATTTTAGCAGACAATGGAAAAGGTGCTGGTATTCAGTACCCAGGGCCGGTCATAGGGTTTCTGGCGCCCTCCTACAGCCTATTAGTCGGCGCCCCTACCCATCCAGGGGCGGGATCACTATGGCTCTGCCCCTTCAGCAGTCACACCCCTTTTACTAGCCATGGCATCATTGAAAATATTACACCAGCACAGAAGAAAAATAACGTGTTTTTTTTGTTTTCATTATAAATAATTTCTGTAAGCTGTTACAGCTCTATTATACTCAAAATGACACAAACCAAATTAGCATACAGACCATGAATTATGAGAACAGACAGTCTTGCCAACTCTGAAAAACAATGTGTTAGCAAAATCTCTGAATCTAACAAACAGATCCCTATTCAGACACTTGGCCTTGCAATCACACATGCAGAACAGAGATAGCCCCTCTTCAAATTCTTCAAAAATTAACCTGAAATCCTAAGAAGTTAGACTCTGCATGCAGCACAATACCAGAAAAACAGAAAGAAGCACATTGCTATACATTGCAAAATAAGATAGCAGATGTAGCAGATGTAAATTCTCAAAGTGGACATATTACAAACACTATAATGAAAATAAAATGATTTCTTTCTACCTTTGTTGTCTGGTGACTTTGTTTTTCTGATTATGCTGGCCCAGTATCTGATTCTGCTGCTATCTGTCTTCTTAACTCCATTTCCAGGGCTTCCTTTCTATTTATTTATTTATTTATTTACTTTTTTCCTTTCTTCTTCATTTCTTGCTCTATATCCATAAGTAAAAGCTGGGCCCTCTGCAGACTTGACTGTCCAGTGGATCTAGCTTCTGCCTATTTTCTCCATCCATGTGCAGTTTTTCTCCTCTCTTCCTTTCCCCTCATCTCATCTCCTTCCTCTCTCTCTCTTCCCTCCCCTCCATCCATGTCCAGCATTTCTTCTCTCTCCCTTCCCCTCCATCCATGTGCATCTCCTTCCTCTGTCTTCCCTCCCCTCCATCCATGTCCAGAATTTCTTCTCTCTCCCCTCCATCCATGTGCATCTCCTTCCTGTCTTCCCTTCCCTCCCCTCCATCCACGTCCAACAAGTCTCTCCCTGCCCTCCCCTCCATCCACCCATGTCCAGCAACTCCCCTGCCCTCCATCCATCTATCCATCCATATCCAGCAATTCTCCTCTCTCTCCCCTGCTCTCCCCTCCATGTCCAGCAATTTATCCTCTCTCCCTGGGCCCTGCCCTCCCATCCATGTCCATCCTTGTCCATCGATGCTCCTCTCTCCCCTTCCCTCCTCCATCCATCCATATCCAGCAATTCTCCTCCCTCCCCTCCATGTCCAGCAATTTCTCCTCTCTCCCTGGGCCCTTCCCTCCCATCCATGTCCATCGATGCTCCTCTCCCCTGCCCTCCTCCATCCATCCATATCCAGCAATTCTCCTCCCTCTCCTCCCCTCCATGTCCAGCAATTTCTCCTCTCTCCCTGGGCCCTACCCTCCCATCCATGTCCATCGATCAATGCTCCTCTCTCCCCTGCCCTCCCGCTCCCATGTCCACCTGCCCGCCCGCTTCTCTGGTTTAAATCTTGTGTTTAAATTTACCTCCGACGTCGCAGCAGCTGCGCAGCGTCAGTGAAAGTGCTGCTGCCGACGTCTCCCAGCCTTCCTTTCGCTCGTTCGTTCCCTCTCAGTGTCCCACCCTCGCAAGGAAATTATGTCAGAAGAAGGCGGGACACTGAGGGAACGAACGAGGCGAGCGAAGGGAAAGCTAGAGACGTCGGGCAGCAGCGTTTTCACTGACGCTGTGCAGCTGCTGCGATGTCAGAGGTAAATTTAAATACAAGATTTACATCCCCCAGGGCGGCGCAGGTACCGGAGTAGGAAACTGAAGGCAGGGCTGCTGTCGGGGTCCAGGAGCGGAGGTAAGCGGCGAGGGTAAACATGGCGCGGCGGCGCCCTCCAGAGGTCGGCGCCCTCCTGCCATGCTTACCTCGCTTACTGGGTTGGACCGGCCCAGTCAGTACCCCCAAGTACCCCCTCAAAAAAGCCCTGCATTTACCTAATTTAATTTATGCAGGTTTTGAAGACTGCTTAACAATAGGCTATTATTTTAAAAGACGTATTCACAATGGCATCCAAATACAAACTGTGATTTTGTGTAGCACACAGCCCCCACTCCCTTCCTCCCGACACAAGGAGGCCCTCCTTGGAACCAAACCACCCCTCAGGCTTACCGTATCATTGGTGGTCTAAAGAGGGCAGGAGCAAGCAATCTCAAAATGGCTGCCGGAACTCCCAGCAGCAGTTTCACAAGACTGCCGCTGGAGGTCCCAGCAGCCATTCTGACAGCAAAGCTGACATGGATAAGAGCGATTGAGGTTTGCTCCTGTCCACTCTAGACCAACAACAAAATGGTAGGCCTGGGGGGAGGGGTGGCCTACATGTGAATCCAGTAGGGGAGGATTTCCTTTTGTGGGGGGAGGGAGTGTGGGAAGTTGACTGCATAGCACAGCTTCAGTTTCAGCCAAATATGCACTGGCATTTGAGAGGGGGTAGCTGGTATTCTCTGGGGTCATTCTCTGGGGTCATTACTAAGCCAGACTCCTCTTTATCCCAGATAGATGCAATATTGAAAGCATATGGGAGAGTCTCAGGCTTTCAAGTGAATATGTCCAAATCTGAGATTTTAAATGTAACTATAGTTCCTGCAGAGGAACGTCAGTTGTGACAACAGTTTCCCTATAGCTGGGCCTCCCATCTTATCCAGTATTTAGGAGTTAACATAACATCTACCCTGGAGGATCTCTTTAAAGCTAATTTTCCCTCTAAAGTGGCTGAGCTCTGTACAGAGTTGGATAGGTGGGAGGGTCTCAATCTGTCATGGATGGGCAGGGTTCAGGCCTTGAAAATGATGGTCTTACCAAAATTGCTTTATTTATTTATGGCTCTGCCAGTGCCCATACTGCAACAATTTTTTGACACTCTGCAGTGAAAGGTTTCCACCTGTATTTGGCAATGGCGCCCCCCCCCCCCCCCCCAAGAGCAAGCAGAGCAGTCCTTTATCAACCAAAAAGGCAGAGAGGGATGTTGGTTCCCAATTTTGTATTATACTATCAAACATCCCAACTCCATATTCTCGCTGAATGGCTATGCAGTTCCTCTAAGCTTTGGGTATGGTAGAAACAGCTGTGCCTAGGTTCTACTCCACTCTGGGCGATCCCTTGGCTTCTTCAGCGCTCTCTTTATCACATAGTCAAACAGGCTCCATTGGGGCTGGTAATATTCTTTTTACCTTGTACCGAATTCATGAACAATTTTTTCCAGGTAGGAAGTATTTTTTACAAACAGTAAACTTATACTTCCGGATTTGTTCCTGGTATCTGTGATGTTAGCTTTCAACACTTGACAACATGGGGCTTCACATCCTGGGCCAAATTTGGGAGGAAATGGAGATATTGCCATACTCAGAACTGCAGGAAGCATATAGACTCCCTGGCTCTCATATCTTTCAATACAACTAGATATGAGAGTTTCTATTTAGTAGGGCGCAGGACCAACTAGGTTTGGAGGAAATGCTCTTAGAATGGGTAATGGGGGGGGGGGGGGGAGTGGTAGGGGCTGCATTTCTAGGCTGCATCTAGCTCTTCTCTCATTTCATACACCGATTACATACTATATTAAGCAATAAGAGATTGATTTGGCATTGTCCTTTGAAACAGTGGCGTAGCCAAGGGTGGGCCCGGGTGGGCCTAGGCCCACTCAGTAGCAGCACACCTATGATGTGGCTGGCAGGGATTCCCAAGCCCCACCAGCTGAAGACTCCCAACAACTGTCTCTCCTGCATACCTTGTAAATAGCAGACCTTTGCCTGCAGCAAGCAGCGGCTGATACATACTGCTCGCACCGGCCCCACAGCCTTCCATCAGACATATTCCCACCTATAAGGAAACAGGAAGTTGCATCAGTGGGAAGGCTGTGGGGCCAACGTGATCAGTGTGTATTAGTTGCTGCTTGCTGCCAGTGAAAATCTGCTATGTAAAAGGTATGCGGGAGAGGGGGGATGTTTGAGAGACCATATGGCATGCAGGTGAGAGAGGGAGAGACCAAATCACTTGTGGGACAGGGTGAGGTTCTTTTGCCCACCCATCTTGGGCCCAGGCCCACACAAAATTGGGTGTCTGGCTATGCTCCTGCTTTGAAATGCAGCAATGGGAGAAGATCTTCCATCATCTCCTTAAGGTCTCCATAGCTAGTCATATGATAGAAAATGGATATAAGATTCTCTGTTGGTGGTACTATACCCAACAAAGACTGCTTAGAGTGTTTAACCACGGTGATGGACAATGTTGGTGGTTTTGTGGCACCTTGGGTGATATGTATCATATGTGGTGGACTTGTCCCAAGGTGCAATCTTTTTGGAAGATGGTTCTCACTGTGCTCCAACAAGTCATCCAAGTGAATTACCCTTTGTGAGCAGAGACATGTCTTCTACACTTCAAACCTGTTGGGATAAAACCTGAAATACTACAACCTTCTTCACAGCTGGTAAATTAGCTCAGGTATCAGCTTGGAAGGATCTTCAGGCACCCTCCCTAACGACTGTTTGTCGCAAGCTGGACTATGTTTATCTTCTCTCTAAACTGATTGATATGTGCTCTGGGAGGTTATTGGCCTTTCGTAAGGTCTGGGATGCCTACCACTATGCCGGGACATACACTGGGTTGTTCATCTTGATAGCTCTTCATTAGTATCAAGTTTTTGGCTTGCTGGTGCTATTGTTGTCCTGTAGGCTCTACCCACCAGAAACCATTACAAAATTAATCAAATTCATTCTAACTCACAACTATTTCTGTTGTAACAATGATATCTATCTGAAAATCATGGGCACTGCTGTGGGCACCAGAATGGCACCCCAATATGTTAACCTCTTCATGGCAGAACTGGAAGAGATGTTTTTTAATATACCCTATGGGTGAAATCACAACTGTTCAACAAACAAAAGAAAATTCTGTACAACCTGTCTCCACAGAAAGAGCTGCCATAAAATAAAGCTACAGAATAACCAAAACATTGTCATCAAACCTGCAGACAAAGAAGGCTCTGTAGTGATTATGGACACACAAAGATACATTGAAGAAGGGCACTGACAGCTCTCAAACAACACATACTACAGGAAACTAAATGAGGAACCCACACAGGATTATACAAAACAGCTGAAAAACATTGTCAAAACACTTCCAAAGCAAGTACAGCCACATCTAAAAAAAACTCATTCCAAACCATCCTTCTGTGGGCACATTCTACATGCTACCTAAAATCCATAAACCTGGAAACCCTGGCAGACCAATCATGTCAGATACTGGCACACTTACAGAGGAAATATCTGGACTTATAGAGAGGATTCTTAAACCATTTGTGCACGAGACAAACAGCTTCATACAAGACACCACAGACTTTCTGAACAAACTAAAAAACATCAAGCAGCTACCACCTGTTCAGAATGGATGTAGAAGCACTACACAGTGACATTCCCTATGCAGATGGCATAGCTGCTGTCAGGGCTGCTGAGATGTCAGGATTGCTGGAGATACTTAGATTAATATGAAACCAGCTTCTGATAACTCCCCCTCCCTCAGGAATCCCTGAGGATGGCAGATGGACCAAATATTGCCCAGCTGCCTGCTAGCCCTTTGTTTCTCAAGTACCCCTAATTAACACACCTTTGTCCTCTCTGGGCATCTGGGACCAGGGCTCTCTGAGAAAAATGAAAGCCAGACAGATAGGCTCCAAAACTAGGGACTTCAAAAATTAAAACCTGTGAAAGTGCTCACCTTCCATACATCAGGAAATTAAACTGGAGGTTGCAAAGGAAATACTGATAACAAAGGCTGGGAAGGAAAGAAGTTATTTGATCTCTCTCTGTTCTTGTTAGATATATAAGGCAGAGCACATGGCTCTGCGCGGGCTTCTCTTCCTTTCTCTACACACCCCCATCTTTAGCCACCAGAGCACCTGGCTCTACTCCCCCCTTCTCCTTCAGCCCTACCCCAAGGCTCTCTCTCTTTTTTCCTCTGAACACCCTATCCTTACCTTTCTCTCACTGATTCCCATCTAAACACACACACACAGATACAGCATTGTAATATTTATCTGTACTAAGTGCTGTGAGCCTATATATGTAAATACAATATACTTTCTATATATATCCAAACCCATGTGGATTGTGGATTGTTGGGAACCCACTGCCTCTACGAACTGGACCCGGGACCATAACTGGACAACGAATGCTGACAGCTGCATGTGATAAATGCCTAAAAACATCCACCTTGGACCACCAATACCAGGAACCATTACAAAATTAATCAAATTCATTCTAACTCACAGATCTCCGTTTTAACAATGATATATATCTGCAAATCATGGGCACTGCTGTGGGCACCAGCATCCCAATATGCAAACTTCTTCATGGCAGAACTGGAAGAGACATATCAAACTAAACCCTTAAAATACTACTGGAATATTGATGACATTTTCATGATTTGACTGAGGGAGAAGAGACCCTCAAAGAATTTTACAGTTCCTTCAATACATACCATCCTACAATCAACTTGAAAATTGACTACTCAACTTTCTAGACACCACAGTTTCCATCAGCAATGGCTATATACAAACCGATATACAGGAAACCTACAGACAGATACAGCTATCTCCACAACTCCAGCTTCCAGCCTTCACATACAAAAAATCCATTATATACAGCCAAGCCACAAGATACTACCATATCTGCTCTGACACAAGAGACAGAGATAAACACCTCAAAATCCTAACTTATTCCTTCAAACAAAAAGGCTACAACCCCAAAATAATCTCCAAGAACATTGCTTCTTCCATTAAAATACCTAGAGAAAACCTACTGCAGTACAAAGAGAAGAAAGCCACTGACAGAATCCCTCTTGTAGTGACATACAATTCAGAGTCAGAAAAATTGAGAAGAATCATAAAAGATCTAAAGCCACTACTCCAGGAGGATGAATTACTGAAAGAGATATTCCCAGTCCCACCAGTGCTGACCTTCCGACAGCCACCTAATTTGAAACAGAAATTAGTGAAAAGCAAACTCCCAATACAAGCTCAAAAAGACGAGAATGGCACACGTCCCTGCAATATGCCTAACTGCAAACTGTACCAACTCATCTCGCAGGATCCTCCAATCACTCACATGGGAAAAACATTCAGCATAAAGGGATCATATACATGCTCATTCTCAAATGCGGTATATATTATTCAATGCAAAAGTGTGAAGAAGGGTGCTATATTGGAGAAACAAGCCAGATGCTAAAGACGAGGCTCAATTTACATAGATACAATATTAAAAAAAGGTCCGTTTCTTAATGCAATGAAACGGGTGCTAGCAATGTAATGAGTTCCTGCCATTAATGTTTCCACGGTTGTATTCTGAATATAATTGTTGTTTACATGTGTAAGATTTCTTTATATACAATAGTTTTTGTGTAAACTGTGTTACAATGTGGTAAACGTTTTCCTTGTTCAGGCCCTTCAATCAGTTTAACAATCACATCAGAAGAGCTCCTTACTCGTGAGAATGCAACATACAGTTGCCCATGTGAGAGACTGAGAGTGACAGTGTGTTTTACAGACAGTGTAAGAGAGAGATACACAGAGTGATTGTGTGTGGGTGTGTGATGTGTGTGAGTGACAAAGTGATTAAATGTTTGTCTTCCCTTCCGTTCTGTGCACTTGCCTCCACTGATGTTCGTACTTCCCTGTATATGATTGTTTGTTAGAGATTCAATCCACTCCACTTCCCTCCTCCAAGTTCCGTTCTGTCTGATTGGTTCTTCGTTGACAGTGAGAGCCAATGAGACGCTGAACTACAGACTTACGAACCCTACACTGCCACAGTGCCAGAGTCAGCTTCAGAATGTTGGAGGTGCTTTTTATTATATAGGATAGGATTCATCTGTCAACCAGAATGCCACCTCTGTAAGATCTTTGAAATCAAAATTATGAAATATTTTGACACCCACCAGACAGGACTCAACAAAAATCTGGGTTTTCTAGCCCATTATAAACCATAAAATTCTACTGCTCTGTCACCCTCTTATCTACCATCCATCTCTCACTGACTCTCATCCACCCAGCTCTCCCTGGTTTCTCACCTAAACCTACCCCTCCCTCTTCCTGTCAGACTTTCATTGGAATGCTTTTGTGTTTCACTTATATATTCTGATATTTGTCAACATTTGCTTATATCCGATCTGTAAAAGAAGGGTTACCTTCAAAAGCTAATCAAAAGATGTATTAAGTTAGTCCAATAAAAAAAGGTATCATCTTATTTTCTTTTATATGTTTTGATTTATTTCTATCTATACACCTGCTGAATACTCAACCTTAATTCCAGGTTAAGGTTTGTGGAAAAAGAATGGAAACCAGGAGGAATTTGATTCAGGATACATTCAGGCGCACTACAGAAACGTAACTATATAGCAAAATGGAATTGTTTTACATTTTCAAGACATTATCTTAACTTTCAATATAAATTTGACATCAGTAACATGTCAATAACGGTAGAGGAGTAGCCTAGTGGTTAGAGCACCAGCCGTGAAATCCAGAGGTGCCTGGAAATTCCCAGTGTACCTAAATGTAACTCACCTTGAGCTAGCACTGAAAAAGGTGTGAGCAAAATCGAAATAAATAAATAAATAAATATGTGTTCTCATTTATTTATTTTTTTTGTTGCATTTGTATCCCACATTTTCCCACCCATTTGCACCTATTTCTCCCTAAGTCCAGGGAAGTAACAACATTACATTTTATTCTGGTGCACAACTGCTGAAAATGTACAATTCCAGGAGCATCGGAGGGCACTGATAAAAAGCAAAGGGTCTACATACTACACTGTCTTAACTGTTAATGTGGCAGTTAACACACACTAATTTCTGCATTAACGGCTAATACAGAATGAGGTAGACAATAGGGTGTCAAATGAAGGAGAGAGGAGCTATGCTTTACAGTTACTGCAGAGACGGTTAGTGTAGTGGGTTGAGATCCTGGAGAACTGGGTTCAGTTCCCACTGCAGCTCCATGTGACCCTGGGCAAGTCATTTAACCCTCCATTGCCCTAGATACAAATAACATTAGATTGTGAGCCCATCTGGGAAAAAATAGTATATGTAAACCGCCTTGAGTGTATTTACAAAAAAGCAGAATATCAAGTGTGGAATAAACATATTAGAAACCACATATTAATTACAATAAACACAGCACCTAATGCAGCACAGTTACTTCCACCTGAATAGCTGTAGTTAACTGCATTGCAGATAACACCATGCAGTTAATACACAGTAAAGACATTTCTTAACTGTATAGGAAGATGCCAGAAACACCCTCAACAGTTAATGCAGAGACTATTGAGCGCTAGATTAGGCAATCAACAGAGTGTTTCTGCTACGAAATGCCTAAAATTATGTTTTTGACACTGGTGCAATTCTTACTAAACAAAGATAACAAAATAAAAAAAACTGGAACAGTTGTTAGAATCTAACTGCATGGTTCCTGCTTTAAATGGCCAGTGACAGTCACCTACAACAAAGTAATTGCAACTCCAGCCTCTGAGGGCCGCAAACAGGACTAGTTTTCAGAATAACTAAGATTAGCTTGGTTCTAGGACTAAGGTGCACAAAATACATCTGATTAATATTCATTACGGCTATTCTGAATACCGAGCTTATTAGGACCTACCGTAACATTAAGGGCCAGATTCTATATAAGGCGCCTAAAAAATTCACACAGTAAACATCTCCGGCTAAGCGTATTCTAAAGTGGCACCTAGACTTAGGGGTGGTATATAGAATATACTTAGTTGATATCCCAGCGACTAAAACTATGCACCTCCATTTACACAAACGAAAACATAGCGTAAATCCTTGCACGTAGATTTACACACTGGGCCATATTCTATAACTAGATGCGTACATTTTGGAACGCCCACGAAACGCCCATTTCCACACCCATGGCCATGCCCTTTTTGAACTGCGCACATTAGAATTTAAGAGCAGTTCATTACAGAATACACTTAGCAAGTTGTGTGCATAAATTTTAATTATCGCTAATTAGTGCTCATTATTGCTTGTTAGGTGCTGTTATCAACACTGATTAGCTTGTTAAGCCAATTAACTTAGGCACATTGTTATGGAATATGCTTAGATTTCCGTGCGGAATGCTAGGCGTGCTATACAGAATCCGGCAGTATATGTCATGAATCAAAGACCAGTCATCGGATAGGTGTCTCAGGCAGGCGCTATCTGTGCCCCACTGTCCTAAAAGTGCTTAAGATGAGGAAACCTGAAGTAGCAGAGGCTGGTGCTTAGGTCACAGGTGTCGAGCACATGAATCATTTTTTACTGCTGAGTGCACGGATAATCCAGATGGCTGGCCAAATGCCAAAACTGTAATCACACCCACCAGGTACATTTACAAATACCTTAGAACCAGCCATAAAACCTCTTCAGGTGGCAGCTATGCTTGCTTCCATTTCAAGTGACTCACCCTTTTTTTCCCTCACACTAAACTGTTTTTCTTTTGTTTTACCAAAGCACAGTGTTCTATACTGACAGGAATTATGTAGATGGCAAAAGAAAGCAGCAGAAAATAAACAACAAATCATTAAGAGAGAAAAACTGCATGGAACAATTTACCACTTTTGGGGAGTTTTTTTTCCCAGCAAGCGGCAATCAGTTTAGTTCCATATATAGTACAGTGGAAGAGGCACTGAAACGAGGCCCATAAAAAAAAATGCTAATTTGAGGAATCTAAATTTAAACCTCGAGGGTACAGGTGTACATTTGCAGAATTAAAGAGCTGCTTGCCCGTTCTATGCTAACCTGTGAAGATATCGCGTAGCTTGCTCAGGTTATGGAGGCAGCACAATCAAAACAATTTCTTTATTAATAAATTTAAACACTGCTTTGAAAACACCTTTGATACTGAACAGTGTAATTATCAGAGACCTATCCATTACTTCGTCAAACCTATCATATGATTAAAGCCAATAGGATTCATATAAGATGTTGCACAAACAAGAGGCCCCCTCCCCCCCAACAATCTACATTCCACCTAACATTTGTTACATATAATTTTGATTGTAGCATGCACAGAAAGTAAACCAGTAGCACTAAATATACTTACATCTCCATCTAGTGGCCTTTGGTCTTCACAGTCTCTCGTTGGGCTGATGTCCTGCCTCATCACCCAGATTGGCTCTTTTGGTTCATCAGGGGTGTAAGGAGAACGGATGGTCCTGGTCTTCACTTCTTCGATGGCCTCCTTAATGTCTTTGATGGCCAGTGAGATAGCATCCCTCTTCTCCTTGCTGTATCTCTGCACAGTCTCCACTGTGGGTTTGGCACCACCATTACTCTCATGCCCCGTTTCACCAGTGACCTCTAAATTTTGCTCTGCCTCTGGCATGTCCTCTGCAGCTTTGTCTAGACTCTGGGAGCTCATGCTCTGCTTGACCTCAGCCACAATCTGATCAATGTCCTCCTCTTGCTCGTAACTGTCCATTCTTGGGTAGGGCGCAAACTCTGCCTCTTTCTCCGGGCTGTCCGATTCTCCATCGGAACGCTCATCATAATGGTGTAGGCGGGCTCCAAGAGCCTCTTTGCGATAGTGATCAGCCTCCTCTCTCTCCTGCACATAGAGCCGGAGGCCCTCACTGATGTCCAGCTCGGATGCATCTCCTATTTCCTCATACACATGCTCCTGTAGTCCATAGTCGGCATAAGGCTCCGCATACTGCTCATCCTCCCCCCGATGGAACAGGTGGTGTGTATAGACATAACCTGAGTAGGGCACATTCATAGCTTCCTCCTGCTGAATGCCGTGAAAATGTAAGTGGTTGGGTAGAGCTGGGTTATGAATGGACTCAGCATGCTCGGCCTCGGCATTTTCTGTGTACTCCTCAGACTCCGGCCTGTACTGCACTGCATAAGCGCTTTCATCTTCATTTTCCTGGATTCTGTCCACATCATAGCCATTCTCAACTGCTGCTATGATATCACCCTCAGCTGTATCAGTGTGATTGTGAAAGCCACTCTCGGTACTGGCAGACCTGGCCAAAACCCCCTCTTCCTCCTGCACATCTCGGCCTTCCCTTTCCTCCGTAGTGTGCTGTAGGTAAGGCGCCCCATACCTCTGCTGCTCCTCCTCTGCTTCAGAGTGCTCCAGGTCAGCTTCGACAGACTCATTCACCTCTCCGTTTAAAGGCTCTTCACTCACCTCTGCCTCCACCAATCCCTCCAGCTGGTTCATGGCTGGTTTTGAAATGCAAGACCTCTAGTCTAGTGTCATCTTGTCGGCTGAAGCTAAGAAAAAAAATAAATTGTTGTAACTAGCAGTTCATACACAGGTAGAAGAAAATGCTTCTAGATTCTACAACTATTAAACAATGTACCTTTCTGTTTTCATATCAATAAATCTGTTCTATTACTTGTTTCAAAATTCAGTTTATGAAATATATAGCGAGAAAGTGAGCAGATTAACTGAAAAATATTTTAGGCATTTGGCTGCCCCTAAAGAAACCATTAGACCACCAGGGTGGTCAAGCAGGACTGCTGGCAGCAGTGGGCAACTATGCGGAGCCTCTGGGTAGGTTTACCATATTTTGTCCCCCAAAAAGGAGGGCACATGCCCCGCCCCCACCACATGCCAGCCCCACCCCCTTTCACACCCCACCCACCCCTTTCATGCCCTCGCTCTGCCCCCTGTCACATTTTCCCCTCCCCCCTGTCACACACCCTGTCACACACCCTCCCCATCACCCCTCTCCCCTTACCTTACTACTGCCCTGGTGGTCTAGTGACCTCTTCGGGGCAGGAAAGAGTAGGGTTACCATATTTTGTCCCCCAAAAAGGAGGACACCCCCCCCACCCCGCCCCCTTTCATGCCCTCACTCCGCCCCCTGTCACATTTTCCCCCCTCCCCTTACTACTGCCCTGGTGGTCTAGTGACCTCATCGGGGCAGGAAAGAGCCCCCTCTTTCCTGCCCGGAGTGTTGCCCTGCATGCAACCTTCCTGTTGCTGATGTCGGCGCCGATTCAAAATGGCACCGAGCTCAGCAACAGGAAGGATGCATGCAGGACAGTGCTCCAGGCAAGAAAGAGGGGGCTCTTTCCTGCCCTGAAGGCGGAAGAGGTCACTAGACCACCAGGGCAGTAGTAAGTAAGGGGAGGGGGAGGCTAGCAATCTGCCCGTTTGTCCAGATTTCCGGCCCGCCCACCAGTCTGCCCGTTTGCCCGGACATGTCCTCAAAAAGAGGACATGTCCGGGTAAATCTGGACATACAGTGGGGGAAATAAGTATTTGATCCCTTGCTGATTTTGTAAGTTTGCCCACTGACAAAGACATGAGCAGCCCATAATTGAAGGGTAGGTTATTGGTAACAGTGAGAGATAGCACATCACAAATTAAATCCGGAAAATCACATTGTGGAAAGTATATGAATTTATTTGCATTCTGCAGAGGGAAATAAGTATTTGATCCCCCACCAACCAGTAAGAGATCTGGCCCCTACAGACCAGGTAGATGCTCCAAATCAACTCGTTACCTGCATGACAGACAGCTGTCGGCAATGGTCACCTGTATGAAAGACACCTGTCCACAGACTCAGTGAATCAGTCAGACTCTAACCTCTACAAAATGGCCAAGAGCAAGGAGCTGTCTAAGGATGTCAGGGACAAGATCATACACCTGCACAAGGCTGGAATGGGCTACAAAACCATCAGTAAGACGCTGGGCGAGAAGGAGACAACTGTTGGTGCCATAGTAAGAAAATGGAAGAAGTACAAAATGACTGTCAATCGACAAAGATCTGGGGCTCTACGCAAAATCTCACCTCGTGGGTATCCTTGATCATGAGGAAGGTTAGAAATCAGCCTACAACTACAAGGGGGGAACTTGTCAATGATCTCAAGGCAGCTGGGACCACTGTCACCACGAAAACCACTGGTAACACATTACGACATAACGGATTGCAATCCTGCAGTGCCCGCAAGGTCCCCCTGCTCCGGAAGGCACATGTGACGGCCCGTCTGAAGTTTGCCAGTGAACACCTGGATGATGCCGAGAGTGATTGGGAGAAGGTGCTGTGGTCAGATGAGACAAAAATTGAGCTCTTTGGCATGAACTCAACTCGCCGTGTTTGGAGGAAGAGAAATGCTGCCTATGACCCAAAGAACACCGTCCCCACTGTCAAGCATGGAGGTGGAAATGTTATGTTTTGGGGATGTTTCTCTGCTAAGGGCACAGGACTACTTCACCGCATCAATGGGAGAATGGATGGGGCCATGTACCGTACAATTCTGAGTGACAACCTCCTTCCCTCCGCCAGGGCCTTAAAAATGGGTTGTGGCTGGGTCTTCCAGCACGACAATGACCCAAAACATACAGCCAAGGCAACAAAGGAGTGGCTCAGGAAGAAGCACATTAGGGTCATGGAGTGGCCTAGCCAGTCACCAGACCTTAATCCCATTGAAAATTTATGGAGGGAGCTGAAGCTGCGAGTTGCCAAGCGACAGCCCAGAACTCTTAATGATTTAGAGATGATCTGCAAAGAGGAGTGGACCAAAATTCCTCCTGACATGTGTGCAAACCTCATCATCAACTACAGAAGACGTCTGACCGCTGTGCTTGCCAACAAGGGTTTTGCCACCAAGTATTAGGTCTTGTTTGCCAGAGGGATCAAATACTTATTTCCCTCTGCAGAATGCAAATAAATTCATATACTTTCCACAATGTGATTTTCCGGATTTAATTTGTGATGTGCTATCTCTCACTGTTACCAATAACCTACCCTTCAATTATGGGCTGCTCATGTCTTTGTCAGTGGGCAAACTTACAAAATCAGCAAGGGATCAAATACTTATTTCCCCCACTGTATGGTAACTCTACCTCTGGGCCCTTGAGCACTGCCCGGTTGCCCAAATGGTCAGTCCACCGCTGCACCAAGCCAGTCTGGTTTTCAAGATATCCACAATGGATATGCATGAGATAAATTTGCATGCACTGCCTCCATTACACGCAAATCTATCTCATGCATATTCATTGTGGATATCCTGAAAACCTGACTGTGTGTGTCCCAAGGTCTGGGTTGAGAACCTCTGCATGCTACCATTCCTCTACCATCTCACAATTGCATTCGCTAGAGTCACTGGCAAAGTAGTCCTGCTTTCAGTACCAGAAATATGCTTTACCACTGTAAACTGCTTTGATAGCACATCTTGAAAGGCAGTATATCATCAAGACAAATAAAAGAAAGAATGTGGCAGTGGAAACTCCATCGACATAGGCACACATCATGCAACCAACATGGCAACGTATAACAGAAAGTGGCCAGTAGGCTGCATCCTATCCAGAACTGTACTACAGAAGCAGAAACAAACAAACAACAACAACAAAAAATCAGACCTCAAAGTTTTGTACAGGTGCTACAATCATCACCCTTTCTGGACAATTTGACCAATGTATAGATAGAAGTCATGGTGATGTTTGTGATCCTGCACAATGTAACTGTGTATATAATATCCAACATAACACTATGGAAACGTCTGTACAGGTATGAAGGCAATTTATACTGCAACCCTACAATATAAGCTACCTCATTTGTCCACTAGGTTAATCTGGCACAGCAATCGATAATGTGACCCATATTATTTTGGGCAGAGCAGTGGCGTAGCCACAGGTGGGCCTGGGTGGGCTGGGGCCCATCCACTTAGGGCTCAGGCCCACCCAACAGCAGCACATATTTAGTGCTAGCAAGTGGGGATCCCAAGCTTTGCCAGCTGAAGACCTCCCCCTGATGGTGCTGAAAACACTGCTTTCCACTTCAGCAGTCTAAGCTTCCTAAGCTGCTGATACTGGCTTCATCGCATTGGGGGGGGGGGGGGGGGGAGAACACTTGTGCCCACCCAGTTCTTGACTAGGCCCACCCAAAATCTGCTGTCTGGCTAGGCCCCTGGGGCACAGTCATTTCCTCACATTTCTTTAGGCTTGCAGCAAAGAGATGACCCCCACTAGGCTACAATGTCATAAGTCTTCGTTTTCAACCTTGTCCTCAACCCCCTCCATCAAGAAAACAGTCCTCAATCAAAAGCCAGACAATTCCCTTTAGAAACCTATGTTGTTTCTACCAGTATTGAACTATTGTACTTCTCTGTATTTAGGAGTTTCCTCTAAATGAGCAAATTGCAGTTAATCCATAATACTGTGGCTAAATTGATATACGGAAAATCTAGATGTGATCATGTGTCACCTTTGCTGGCACAGCTACATTGGCTGCCTTTAAAGGGCCAGAGTTGCTTTTAAGGTTTGTTGTTTAATCCATAAAACTCTGGTTATTCTCCAGAGAGTTTTTTCTCTCTTTTTTCAGTTGGTAGGTATGACTAGCTACAGTCGGAACAAGGATTGACTTAGCATTTCTATCTGTACAGGGATTATGCATTAAAGGAGTCTTTCACTAAAGATTAGCTCAAGTTATCTGCAGCAGGGCCCACAGGAATAAAATGGGACTTGCTGCAGATAATTTGAGCTAACCTTTAGTAAAAGACCCCCTAAATTTGTTCAGGATAATTCGTTCCACTACTACTCTGTAAAGTGTTGGAATTCTTTGCTGCAGATTGTTCACTTGAACTTTAACTATCTTTGTTTTCAGAAAGTTTTAAAATCCTATCTATTCACTGAATTCTTTTTAAATAAGCACAATTTGTAATTCCTGATGTTGTAGTCAGTTTCTGACTTATTTGTAAGGATTAAGCAGGCTATAAGTATCTCTCATAACATAACATTTGAAGGCTGGGTGTCATGGAGGGGGATAATTGAACAGGGGCACCCATCTTTAAGGACGGCCCCATAAAGGGGCCGGGCAACCCATATTAACGAAACAAGATGAACGTCCATCTTTCATTTTGATAATACGGTCAGGGTCGCCCAAATCATGAAATTTAGGTCGACCTTAGAGATGGTCGTCCCCGGTTTTCGGCGATAATGGAAAGTGAGGACGCCCATCTCAGAAATGACCAAATCCATGGGAAGAGCCAGCATTTGTAGTGCACTGGTCCCACTAACTGAATGGAAAAAGCCCTTCCCTTACCGATCCGGAAAGGAACGGGCATGCATGAAGGAAATTGCATACAAATGAGCTGCTCGCTGTTAGCTCATTTACACACGATTTCTTTCCTAAGGAGGGCAGTTGAGGACGTCCAAAATGTGGATGTTTGTGAGGACATCCATGCATGCTATGCCTCTGATTCCCCCTTTATTTATTTGGATTTTGGATCACAAGTAGCAGCAGTGGGATTTGAACCGGCCACCTCTAGATTGCAAGACCAGTGCTCTAACCACTAGGCCACTCTTCCACTCTACTCCACTCCCTTGAAATTTGGCCATCCCTGTGGGGAGCAGTTGAGGATGTCCAAAATGTCTGAAAGAAGGACGTCCATGCCTGTTATGCCTCCGCTGACACACACATACCTCCCCCCCCCCCCAGGGACCTGCATACTGCCCCCCCCCCCACAGGGATGGCCAAATTTCAAGGGCGTGGAGTGGAGGAGTGGCCTAGTGGTTAGAGCACTGGTCTTGCCATCCAGAGGTGGCTGGTTCAAATCCCACTGCTGCTACTTGTGATCCAAAATCTAAATAAATAAAAAGGGTATCAGAGGCATAGCAAAGGCATGGATGTCCTTCTCACAAAAACATCCGCATTTTGGACGTCCTCAACTCGACGGAGGCATAGCGAAGGACATATGCTAAAAAAAAAAAAGACAAACGTTTTTGAAGTTGTTTTTTTCGGGGTGGGAGGTGGTTAGTGACCACTGGGGAAGTCAGGAGAGGTCATCCCCGATTCCCTCCAGTGGTCATCTGGTCAGTTTGGGCACCTTTTTGATGCCTGGTCGTGAAAAAAAAATGGACCAAGTAAAGTTGGCCAAATGCTCATCAGGGACGTCCTTCTTTTTTCCATTATCGGCCGAGGATGCCCATCTGTTAACACGCCCCCATCCTGCCTTCTGTACACTGCCGACACACCCCCTTGAACTTTGGTCGTCCCCGCGACGGAAAGCAGTTGAGGATGCCCAAAATTGGCTTTCAATTATGCCAATTTGGGCAACCTTAGGAGCAGGACGCCCATCTCCCGATTTGTGTCGGAAGATGGGCGCCCTTCTCCTTCAAAAATAAGCAGGATAGTCACAAAGTTCATAACACATTTCTGAAATTAAAAAAAGAAAAGAAAGAGACAATTATGCAATACATTGTCACACTGTGGGATGGCTTCTCTAAATATAATAGTGTTAAAATATAATAGTCAATCTGAGTGCATTATTTTCCTCAGCCACTGCTTAAGAAGCATGTAGGGGGTGCACCCTTGTAACACTGTTGAGAAACAGTAACTATTCCCTGTATTTCTAATCAGGGTTGCTGAGAAACAGAGCCGGGTCTGGGGCAGGGCAGCTGCAGCCACCCCCTCCCCTTCACTCGGGCCGCAAGTCTGTCACTCTCCTGCTCCTGAGTACCGGGACTCGGGTTATTGCGTTAACGTAATCACCTGGGACCCGACACACAGGAGGAGAGAGACAGACTGAGGGAGCAAGTAAGTAAGGGGCCCTTTTACTAAGGCGTACCCAAAAGTGGCCTGCGCTGGTGTAGGCGCTTATTTTGGATGTGCGCTGGTCCATTTCCTCAGCGCACCTGGAAAAAAGGCATTTTTTTCTGTGCGATGGAAAATGGACGTGCAGCAAAATGAAAACTAGTGCATGTCCATTTTCAGCCTGAGACCTTACCGCCACCTACTGACTCAGCGGTAAGCGTCCAGCGCGCATCAACTGCTGATTACCGCCGGATAAGCACCATGCGGTAGAAAACAGAAAATATTTTCTACCGCATGTTTTGGGCGCGCATCAAAAAATGGGATTATTGCTTGGGGCACGCAGTAGTCGGGCGGTAGTGCCAATTTGACCCACGTAGGACGCACATAGGCACCTACCTGCCTTTGTAAAAGTGCCCCTGACAGTGTAAGTAAGTAAGGTAGGGGACTATGCACTGAGCACCTACCTTATGGGGAGCTGTTGCTTGCACTATACAGTGTAAGTGGACTGCTCCCCATAAGGACAGGTCTAGACCTGCCATAAAAGTTTGCACATTAAAGGTAGGTGCTCAGGTCTGTGCATTGCTTGGAATGCTTATTTTAACACTAATGTGCTCGTTGTAATAAATGTGCATAGGGTTATCGGTAGCTGCTATGGCTTATGGTAAAAGGGACTCAAAACCCCTTTGTGCATTAGATGCTAAACATCGTTTGCTTTAGATTGGCTACATAGAGGACTGGGGACATTTCACATGTGGCAATTGTACTGTTGCATGCTCATATACAATGGAGTTAAGAGCATTTATTTATTATCTCATTTGTACCCCACAGTTTCCCAACAGTGTCAGGCTCAATGTGGCTTACAGCGCACCACAGAGGCAGACGCCAATGCAGTGAAATGAAGCTAATACAGCAGAAAAACCTACAAGAGAGAATGGGGAAGAGTAGGAATGGATGGAAGGAGTAGGAAAACCAGGAGGGAAGAGGGAAAGGGAATGTGTCCAAAATATCTCTAGATCGATGCGCATCCAACAGTGGAGACACATGCAGAGGCCGTGGGATAAGCATTTCCAAATAACATGGTCTTTATAGATTTCCTGAAAGTTAGATGGTTGGGGATGGTTTTTATGGTTTTTATGGTTTTTGGCAAAGAGTTCCAAAGCTGAATGATGATGAAAGAGAAGGATGTAGCATACATGGATTTGTACTTAATGCCATTCGATAATGAAGGATAAGATACGAATGGGAGAGTCTGAGTGTATTCCTGAGAGGTAGGATGGTGAGATCTATCATGTAGCCAGGTACCATTTATTAATCCAGTTTGGGGATTCAGCTACAAATTAACACCTAGGGCGGATTGTACTTCATCAGATGTAACCTATGCGGTGTTATGTTCCTGTAAGAAACTGTATACTGGACAAACAATGAGACTGATTAAGCAGTGAATAATCAAGCGCTATTCAGCTATAAATAACAGAGAAGGAAAAAATGCACCTCTAGAACAACACTGACAACAAGCGACCCACTCTGTAGCATCAAGAAAAGACATATTTCGAGATGGGGATATCTGGCAGTTTATTACAGCATAAACAGGAATGTATTTTTTGATGGGAAAATCTGATTCCCAGAGGTTTAAATTTGGATATAGAATGGAATGCCCCTTTTTTAGTCTCTGATTGGCTGGCTCCCTCCTTTGGTTACACTATAGCGTAAAAGATGTAAATGCACATATGAGAATATTTTTTAGCTATTCACCTTGTTATGAAACATGATCATACAGCGATTCTATGTTTATATATATTCCAGACCCGAGGGAGGTGGTGGAGATGAAAACAATAACGGAATTCAAAAAAGCGTGGCATAAACATAACTACTACTACTATAAATCATTTCTATAGCCCTACCAATCGTACGCAGCGCTTCACAATTGAACATGAAGAAAAGACAGTCCCTGCTCAAAAGAGCTTACAATCTAAATCAGGACGGACAGACAGGACCAATAAGGGATAAGAGTAGGACAGACAGAAGGACACATAGGGAAAGGGACTATTGAAGAGAGTAAGACAAGGTTACAAGCAAGTGACAAGTTAGGAGTCAAAAGCAGCAGCAAACAGGTAGGCCTTTAGCCCGGATTTGAAGGCGGCCAGGGATGGAGCCAGGAATCCTGTTCAGAAGAAATGGATCCTCAGAAGCTTAGCAGAGATTGGGTGACAGCACCGGTGGTTGGGAGGCGGGGCTAGTGCTGGGCAGACTTCTATGGTCTGTGCCCTGAAAATGGCAGATACAAATCAAGGTCAGGTATACATATAAAGTAGCACATATGAGTTTATCTTGTTGGGCAGACTGGATGGACCGTACAGGTCTTCTTCTGCCGTCATCTACTACGTATATACTACCTTTCTGTAGATATAGCCAAAGCAGTTTACATATATACTATTTTTTGCAGGTACTTTTCTGTCCTTAATGGGCTCACAATCTAAGGTTATTTGTACCTGGGGCAATGGATGGTTAATGACTTGCCCAGGGTCACAAGGAGCTGCAGTGGGAATTGAACCCAGTTCTCCAAGATCTCAACTCACTACACTAATCATTACTTTGGAAGAAAGACAAGAGAAAGGAGATATGATTCAGACACTTAACTATCTCTGCAGCATAAATGCACAGGAGGCATATCTTTCAACAGAAAGGAAGGGCATAAAATGAAGTTAAAAGTGGACAGAATCAGAGGTAATCTAAGGAAATACTTCTTTAAGGAAAGGGTGGTAGATGCACGGAACGACCTCTCGGAGGTAGTGGATACAGGGACTGTGTCTGAGTTCAAGAAAGCATGGAACAGGCATGTAGGATCTCTTAGGGGAGGAAGAGATAGTGGATGATATGGATGGGGAGACTGGATGGGCCTTTATCTGCTGTCATTTTCTATGTTTCTATGTTCACATGATACTAACTCTCTGAATAGAAGTGTGAAGGGATTTTTTTTATACAGATCAACTGCACTCTTTCGTATTATAAAATACTGCTCAAAATTGGTTACATACTGAAAATTTTGAATATGTACTGATAGATATATATCTATTTTTTGCATTTGTTTAGAATACTGCATACAAATGGAACTGAGGCTGTCTGGAATGTCGGCCTTTCTACTGGTTTAATTTGTCCTGCAGGCCACACTGTCTTTGTAACATCATATATTGCACCTTCAGTGTGAATATGTCCTATGGTACATTATAACTGATCACTGTATTTTCAAATTTGATCTAAAAATCCAAAGGAACTGTATGTGCTAGGGGGCGAGAAGCTGATATACATGGATCGGGAAAGGGACCTTGCGGTGATAGTATCTGAGGATCTCAAGGCTGTGAAACAATTTGACAAAGTGGTGGCCATAGTCAGAAGGATGCCCACAGTTACACCAGCTATAGACCTGGCAGCTACAAGTAAGAAGGACGCGTGTAACTTCCGGTATTCTTTAAGTGGCAGCAGCACCCATTCCTCACCCGTGTAAATTTACACGCTGTGCCATTTAAGTGCAACTTAAGGAACAGCACTTAACTATTTTGCTGTCACTTACATGCACCAGGGTACACTTACTCGCAAAAGTGGTGGTGTTCAGTACATGTATGCATGCAAATGGCAAGAAAAAGTGGGCACCCCGTCACAGAGTTGCCCCTAAAACGAACAGAGATGCACAGACCTCCTCCTCCTCTGAGGAATACCAGAACTAGAAGCTCATATATGCAATGGGATAGAAACGAGAACTGGGTCAACCTGTCCTGTAAAAAATGGAGCAAAGCTGGCAATGTTGCACCCCAGTCACAGCTTGTAATAGACACTGCATAACTCTTCCCCTATACGATTCCCCAATGTGTCTATAACACGTGAACCTTCTTCGGAGGTGGCGAACGCCTTACGGTACTATGTAAGCCACATTGAGCCTGCAAATAGGTGGGAAAATGTGGGAATCAAATGTAACAAATAAATAAATAAGAGGAAAAACAATTATTAAAGAAGCAGCACTACAAGAAACTGCCACCGTATTTCATGAGCACAATATTTGTCATTTCCAGAAATCCTACCGCATGGACTGCATTAATACTAAACTACAGACACTGTTTTGAGGACTATCATATTTACGATACAAAATTTCCCATCCGAATTTAATTTAGCAGTCATTCTCAACCCAGGCCAAAGTGTTTTCTGCCCCTGCCACATAATTCATCCCTCTTCGAAACATTATTATACATTCTTCCTTACTCACAACACACTACCCCAGCTTTCACCCTCTCCCTGTTCCCTACCTCTATCACCTTTCTCCCTTATCCTTTTTATTGTTCACCTCTTTATATACTGTGTTTAGATGTTTTATTCATTTTGTTTTATCTTGTAAATTAGCTATAGTATGTAAGCCGCATTGAGCCTGCTGACAAGTGGGAAAGCGCGGGTTATAAATGTTACAATACAACACAATATAGAACCATCACCTCAAGGACAGAACAGATATTATAAGCCTGGACTAATTACAACTGAGACATTTAATATGTTTGTGTGCAAAGTGCATCACTCTACTCCAAAGCCACGTGAGCAAGGTCCAAAGCCAACACATCTCAAGCATCCAGGTAATTCAGTTCACTTTGATATAAAAACAAAACAATAATTTCAGTGCAACGTAACAAGTTGGGCAGGAAGTTATCAGTTTCATTAGTCTAGAGTACAGGGCATTTCCTCATTTTCCTAGCACATATCATTTTCACAAACTATAAACGTTTTTCTTCATTGCCCAAATGCCTCTGTTCCTCTTACCCTCCCTCCTCTCTCTCTTCCACAGCTGTACATGAAGAGAGGCTACAAACATGCCATTCCTCCCTTCCTTCCTTTACTTACAGGGGCAGCAGCCCAGCTCCATGCCAACCAGGAATTCTGCAGCCAAACATTCAAACGCTGATGGATGAATCAGCTGCCAAACTAGAAAAATCGCAGAGGCTACTTACAGGGCCCATCCCTCAAGTACTGTTCATTGGCAGCTTGAGGTGGTTCCACTATTAAACAAACATTCCTGCTTAGAGTCAAGTACAACATCCCAATCAGCAGTTTATTTCTCTATTGCCACTAGGTTTTGCCATCTAAAAAGAAACCCCCAACCAGGATCAATGAGCAACTGATTGTAAGCCACATTGAGCCTGCAAAGAGGTGGGAAAATGTGGGATACAAATGCAATAAATAAATAAAATAAACACAATTCAAACTTCTCTTGCTGACCTTTAAATGCATCCATTCTGCAGCTCCCCATTACCTTTCCACTCTCATCTCTCCCTACATCCCTCCCCGTGAACTCCGCTTACTGGACAAATCTCTCGTCGTCCCCCTTCTCCTCCACCGCTAACTCCAGGCTTCGTTCCTTTTCCCTCGTGGCTCCTTATGCCTAGAATAAACTTCCTGAGCCTGTACGTCTAGCTCCATCTCTACCTGTTTTCAAATCTATGCTGAAAACCCACCTTTTCACTGCTGCTTTTGGCTCCTAGCCACTACTCAGTTTGCCCTCCCCTTGTTCCTTCTCACCCAGTACATCCCTTGTCCTTAATTGTCTTGTCTGTCTGTATTATTTTTAGATTGTAAGCTCTATTGAGCAGGGAAAGTCTCTCTATGTCAGGTGTTCAGCGCTGTGTGCGTCTGGTAGCGCTATACAAATGTTAATAATAATAATAATAACTGATCCCATAGGTGGGTAGTGCTGCTATATGGCCTGACACTGGAGTACTCTAACTTTTTATCCTCCCTTTTTAGGGGTGTGTTTGGGGGAGGGGGCGCTGTGTTACTTCTAGCAGCAGGAAATCAACTAAACAAGTTATTTGGTGTCATTTCCTTGCAATTACCATCCAAACAATTCACTCCTCAGCAATACCAATTATTTCAGACATTACAAGAATTTCACACACATATACACCCAAGGAATACTTTATAGCTAAAGTCTTGCACAGTAATGACTGCTAGACAAGAATTTTGTGCAGTAGTGCAATAAACAGTTATCCAACTTGTCTGCCTCTGTTTCCCCCCCCCCCCCCCCTTTTATTTTCTCCATCTCAGGTCTGATTCTCTCTATTTTCTTGTCTTTCCTCATTCCATTTGCATTCAAGGATTAATTCTAAATCTGGGCACCCCGCTTTAGGTGTTTCAAGGCCATAGTAGTCTATTCTGTAATGGAATCTAGGTGCCTAGATTCCATTATAGCACATTAGCGTAACCTGGTACTGATGCAACTAACATTAAATGCAGCACTTACACCAGAGTTAGCATTAGAAATGGTTTTCAAGGGTGGTGATACAGAGGAACTGAACAAAATCTCTGTGAACCTGGAAGATGTACTGAGCCAAATAGACAAGTTAAAGAGTGCTAAATCACCTGGACCTGATGGTATACACCCCAGGGTACTGAAAGAACTCTTTTTGAGAAATTTGATGGCTAACCATAGGTGATTCAAATGTTCTATACTGATTGTAAGTATAAAGGAAAACAATACTGTAATTTCTCATAGCTTATAATCAGTGGCGTCGCGAGGGCAGCTGACACCCGGGGCGGGTCGCCGCTGCACACCCCCCCTGGGTGCAGCGCGGCGCACCCTCCCCCCTCTGGAGCGCAACCCCCCCCCCCCCCCCCCCCCCCGAGAACATACCTGGAAGGCGGTGAGGGGCGGGCGGGAGAGCCAATCTGCCGAGTGCACGCTGCTGGGAGGTGTTGGCGCCTCGCTGGTTCCCTGCTCTCTCTGCCCTGGAACAGGAAGTAACCTGTTCCGGGGCAGAGAGAGCAAGGAACCAGCGAGGTGCCGACACCCCCCAGCGGCGTGCACCCAGGGCGGACTGCCCCCCCCCCCCCCCCGCCCTTCCTACGCCACTGCTTATAATTGTAAGCCACACTGAACCAAAACTTGATTTTGGATAACTGTGAGATACACGAATGAATAAATATAGTAACATATAGTAGATGACGGCAGAAAAAGACCTGCACGGTCCATCCAGTCTGCCCAACAAGATAACTCATATGTGCTACTTTTTGTGTATACCCTACTTTGATTTGTACCTGTGCTCTTCAGGTCACAGACCATATAAGTCTGCCCAGCACTATCCCCGCCTCCCAACCACCGGCTCTGGCACAGACCGTATAAGTCTGCCCAGCACTATCCCCGCCTCCCACCACCGGCTCTGGCACAGACCATATAAGTCTGCTCAGCACTATCCCTGCCTCCCAACCACCAGCCCTGCCTCCGACCACCGGCTCTGCCACCCGATCTCGACTAAGCTCCTGAGGATCCATTCCTTCTGCACAGGATTGGATTTGGACTGCTTGTTGAACCCACTACTCCCTCTTTGTTCAGGTAATACATCACAACCTGGATGTCCATGCAAACCAATACTGTATGGTTGAGTATATGGTCTTGGAAAGTTTTGAGGGTGTTCCACACTGCTCGCAATTCCAGGAGATTGACATGATGTTTCTCCCATGAGGACCAAGAACCCTGTGTGGAGATTATCAAGGTGAGCACCCCAACCTATCACGGAGGCATCTATGGTGAGAACTTTCTGATGTGAGAAAAGCTAAAATGGAAGTCTCTAGCTGAGATTCTGGGAAAACATCCACCACGGTAGAGAGAGTGGCGAGCTGTGGAGTAACTCGAATACGGGCCAAGAGCAATCCCGTGGCTTCGGACCACTGAGAGGAGTGTGTCCACTGAAGAATTTGGAAGTGGAGTTCAGTCAATGGTGTTACATGGACTTTTGAGGCCATGTGACCAAGTAGGTGGAGCATTTGATGAGCAGCTACCTAGGAGAGATGCATTATGTTGTTTGCTCTCAGTAGAAGAAGACTCAACTTTGAGTAGTGCCTAGGAGAGCGCCGATGAATTGTATGGTCTGAACAGGTTGAAGATGTGATTTGGGTAATTTATCACAAGTCCAAGGAGGTCTAGGAGCTTAATGGCAAATAGAATTGAAGTCTGTGCTGCCTCTCGGGAGGCTGTCTTGCTTAACCAGTCATCAAGGTAGGGGAATATGTGTATGCCCCATTTGAGGAGAGCTACAGCTACCACTACCAGGCATTTTGTAAGACTTGAAGAGCCAAAGCCAAACAGTAAGACCTTGAACTGATAATGTAGAGTCCCACAGCAGAAACGTAGGAACTCTCTGTGGGCAGGGAGGATAGATATGTGAGTGTACGCCTCCTTCAGATCTAGAGAGCAATGCCAGTCGATGGATCATGGGAAGAAGTGATACCAGGGAAACCATGCAAAATTCTTTTTTCAGTAGAAATTTGATTACATCTCGCAGGTTGAAAATTGGTCATACCCCCCCCCCCCAAAAAAAAAAACCAAAAAGGTACAGCAGGAAAACGCACAACTTCTGTAAGTTATACATGTAAGTGGAAGCCCCACCTATGTCCCATCATGCTGCACCCATGTATACTCCTCTTACAAACATGCACTATGTAAGTTAAGCAAGAATTTGCAGAATAGCGCTTAGGTGGCACATTGACACGTACACAAGTGGAAGAGTAATCTAATGGCTAGTGCAGTGATCTGAAAATCTGGGTTCAATTCCCACTGCAGCTACTTGTGTAAGACCCTTAACTCTCCATTGTCTCAGGCAAAAAACTTAGGGATAAAGTACTTGCGTATAATACTGAAAAACTAAAAAGTATTTATATACTGCAATGACCTTGTGGGTTCTAAGTAGTTTACAGTTAATAAGAAACCAGCATAACTGGAGAATTACAGTTAATGACAAGACAACTAAAGAATTTACAGTCAAAATACAGTCAAATATTAATATAAAAACTTCTCAAATAACCATGTTTTAAGGATCTTTCTAAAACGCATAAGGCTGTTAGAAAGACTAACAGATATAGAAAGATTATTCCGAAATCTGGCACCTATAAAAGAGAAAGAGGATTTAAACATTCTTTTATATCTAACTGCTTCAAAAGAGGGCAGATACAAAAACTAATCTATTTCTCAGTTTTATAACAGATGCAAAAGATGGAAAGGATATCAGTAATAACATATACCCTGGTGCAAGGGTATCTTACATATCACAGTGCAGGCTTTAAAATAAACCCTGGTTTGAGTCGGGAGCCAATGTGTTTTGATTAACAGTGGAGTAACTATTCAAATTTCTTTGCTGCATAGACCAGATGAACGAACACATTTTGAAACGTTTGCTGTTTCTTCTGAATATATGTAAACTGTTGGTTGTACCACAGAAAGGTGGTACATATCAAATCTATGACCCTTTACTCTTTATGGCAAGGGGGAGCATTTGCCCCCCTCCCTCCAGATTTTACCTTTTCTCTTCAGTGTCTCCCTTCCCCATCTGCCAGCTAACCAGTACTGCTGAATTGTGTCGGCCACACCAACCTTTCCTGGGACCTGCAGCAGCACCAGTGATTATAACAGTAAAGAATCCTGCAGCTGTGCCAAGCCCGAGTGTTCTGCCCCAACTGTTTCAGAAAGGGCAGGAGATGGCGGAGGCTTGTTTTCAGCGTGCTCACAGGCTCGATGAGGCCCTGCGGTTCTTTAATGTTATGACCGCTGGTGCTGCCACAGGTTCTGGAGAAGAGCTGGGTATAGCTAGGTGGGGCCACGAGGACCTGGGCCCCCCCCCCCCCCAGATTTAGTCCGGGCCCCTGGTTTTGCTGGCGGGGGTCCCCAACCCCCACCAGCCGAAGCCTTCTTCAGCGCCGGTCTCCGGCGAACTGCCTTCGCTGATCTGTGCTTTCTTGAGTCCTGACGTCCTGACCTACACGTTCCTTTAAGTACTTAAAGGAATGTGCAGGCGCGCCACGTTCGCTAATCTGTATATATATATTTTTTTTAAATTTAATATCCTATGGATTAGCATATATTTATTGGGGGTAAGGGAACTAGAGAGACAGAGAGGGAATGCTAGACATGAAGGATGGGGACTAGAGAGACATACAGAGAATGCTGATATGAGGGTAGGAGACTAAAGAAAGAGAAAGAGGATGCTGGACCTGGGAAGGAGGAGAGAAAGAGGGAGCTAATGAGAGACTGGGAAATGGAATTATGGAGCAGTTGTGAACGAAAAAGATGGAAAGCTCCAAGTAACTGTAAATACAAAAGAGGGAGACTGAGGACTGGTTGGTAAGAAGGAGTGAAATCTGGATACACAAGTAGAAAATGAAGGGAAGAAAGCTGAAAGGAAGAGATCAATGTTAGAGGTGAATGTAGGGGAGGAAGTGAAGAGAGGAGGAGAGAAAAACAGCCAATGGACAGGAGACCCTGTAAAGAGAATTAAGAAAAGACAAAGGAAAGCAGAAACCACAGCCTGAGACCAACATAATTTAAAAGACACAATAGCCAGGCAGAAAAGGCAAAAAAAAAAAATGGATTTTATTTTTTATATAATGATTGGTATATGTCAGTTTTCAGAATGCATGTCTACAAGCCAGTGTTAGTCATGGCTGGACCAGGGCAAACATTTGGGAGGGGGCTCCAAAGTTTAGATATTTTTAAATTTATAGATGATATATGAAATAAATTGAACCCTGAACTTACTAGCAGGCAACGTTGTCTTCAACTTCAGGCAGACTTGAGTCCTCTCTGGCCTGGAAGCCAAAGTTGCTATCCCCCTCTCCCCCATGCCAGCCCTAACATATATTTTGCACAGTACAGGGGGAAATTAATCTTTCTATTTTCACTCTGTGGCCATTTATTTTTTATTTTGTGAGGGTCTATCTGCTTCTGTATATGCAGCCAAAGCTGTGTATCTTCAAACCACTCAAAACACGGCAGCCAGGCTTATATTTGGAAAAATGCGATTCAAAAGCGCCAAACCCCTCCGAGAAAAACTGCACTGGCTCTCAATCAAAGAACGTATTGCTTTCAAAATCTGCACCCTGGTTCATAAAATTATATATGGCAAAGCCCCGGGATACATGACAGACCTCATAGACCTACCAACCAGAAACACAACAGGATCAACATGAACATACCTAAATCTCCACTACCCAAACTGCAAAGGACTCAATTACAAATCAACCCATGCATCCAGCTTTTCCTACATAAGCACACAACTATGGAACGCATTACCAAAAGCCATGAAAACAACTTATGATCACCTAAACTTCCGGAAATCATTAAAAACTAACCTGTTCAAAAAGGCATACCCTACCGACCCAACTTAAATGCCTGTACTCTGCAACACAACGAAACCAAAGCTCGTAATGGACATATAATAACTCTTCCTCTCTACAATTCCCTAATGTGTCTGTACACACGAACCTTATTCTACCACAACATTACTGTATTTGTTCATACCGGAATTGGCGAACGCCTTTACAGTACTATGTAAGCCACATTGAGCCTGATAGGTGGGAAAATGTGGGATACAAATGTAATAAATAAATAAATATGGGGTTTCTATATGAATGCATATAGTGTAAGCATGTACAATAACCTGTCTTGTATCAGTTTTCCTAATAAGTGTACTGATGTTCTAGAGCTTGCTGCAATATTTACGGTGTTATCTTTTCCTAGGTGGGCTCCATGTGTGAATTTTGAAAGTTAGTGATATAATAGTAGATTTGCTATAGGTTCTGAGTGACTTTATTATTATTATTTCAATGGAACTGAGAGGGTTTATGTAGCTGTTATTGTGATGACAGTAGAATCAGATATTTTTTGTATGGTAAGTTCTATGGGGAAATGAAAACCTGTTGATGCTTTGATGGTTCCTAAAATCAATCTATTTGAGCATTCTAAATTGTTATACCCCGCCCCTATATAAGGCGATTCTGAATCACTTCCCTGTTCGTAATTGCTCCATAGAAAGAAGCTCTGTTGGGTAATGCAAAAAATTATTTCTCCCCCCCCCCCCCCCCCAATACTTGAAGAAAGTCCTCCCTATGCCAGCGGTATGGGCCCAAATACATACTTATATACCATTATAATAAACATTTACACACATAGGGCTAGATTCTGTATATAGTGCCTAAAAAATCCACATGGAAAAAGTTATGCCTTGGTGTATTCTCTAAAGTACACCTATATTTTACAGAATAGACTTAAATTTCCATGTGGTATATAGAATATGTTGAGCAGCTCGCCACACGACCAAATTTGGTTGCGTCCATTTAGGCCATGTTTTACTTGGTTTAAATCCTGACACCTTAATTACATACAAATCGGGTGTATTCTATAACAATGCACATAGATTTTAGAAATGTTCACACCCCACCCCTGACCATATCCCCTTTTCAACTATGTGGCTTAGAATTTAGGCGCACCACGTTATAGAATACAGTCAACGAGTTGTGCATGTAAATTTCAATTAATGCCAATTAGTGCTGATAATTGCTTAACATCCAATTATCAGCGCTGATTAGCTAGTTAACCACTTAAGTTATGCGTATTGTTATAGAATACGCTTCGATTTCCTTGTGGATTTTTAGGCACCATATATAGAATCCGGGGGATAGAGGGGAATTCTATAAATAGTGCGAAAAATGGGAACAAAAAAAAAATTGGCACTAAGCATTATTCTATAAAGGGTGTGTGCGTAGCGCCGATTTCCACGCCTAACTTTGGCTGCCAGACTGACGCCTACTGAAACCTGGTGTAAATGCTGGTGCCCACGTTAGGTGCACTGACAAAATATTCTATAACTACACATGTAACTTTTCCAGCCATGCCCCTTCCCATGGCCACGCCACCTTTTGGTGCCCTGCATTATAGAATATCATGCAGCCAGATGCACGCACAAATTTTAATGAGTGCCAATTAACATCAATAATTGGTTGCTGGCACCCAAATATCGATGGTTAAAAACTCGTTAATCAATTAGGGCCTTGTTTACTAAGCCATGTTATAGGCACTTTAACATTAACATGCGTTAAGCATGTACGTGCGTTAACTGTACGCGCCTACAATATCCCTATAGCGCCTACACTGTTAACATGTGCGCTAATTGTAGGCGCGTTAAAAACACTAAGACGCCTTAATAAACAGGACCTTTAATTTGTGGACACATTTCAGAAGTGCGTCCAAATTTGGGAATCGTACATAGAATATCGAGGGTAATGTGCAAGTAAATCTGAGCGCCTGGTTTACAGAATTGCTCTTCATGTCTCTCTTTGTTCTCTTAATTGTATTCTTTTCTATTCTTTCTTCCTGACTTCACCACTCAATACTTTTTCCTTCTCTAAGCCAGTCTTGCCTCTTCCTTCTCTAACATCTGACTATCCTGTCCTCTTTGTACCTCTCCTAGGGCAGAGGCTTCACCATTAAAAATAACTACCAACTTTTTCTGTGGCAGGACACTGGGATGCTTTCTGTACTCACCCATCATACGTTGTGCACCATTTTGTAGAATTAAAGTTGAAGCCAACAAGGTGTTACAAATATATTCAATCCCCTAAAAATGTCTCGCCCGCAGCTCGTTGGCTGACTTTTACTTTTCTGTATCCCAAGAGACTAGTAGCAACCCCAGCACCAGCTCAATTAAACATTTTACCTCTAAACTGCTATCACTGGAACTGCAGACTGTGCTTCATGTCAGCTTGCCTGAACACCTATTTGAACCATTGAGAGAACATCATCATCCCACAGAAAGTCACAAGCTAGGTTCATTCTGTGGCTGTGACAACGGCTTTGACGAAGAACAAGCCCTGACCGTTCTGAGGGCACATTATCAAGGGATATAGCAGAGTTTTAGCTATTAGTGTGAGGGGCAGGTAGGCAGCAGGAGAGTCGGGCCCCAGCCTTGTCTGTGCGGGGAAGGGATCTCACCAGAGCTGACTCAGACCCTGTGTATTCTTGGAATTCCTAGATCCTGTTGCCATGAAAAAGAGAAAGAAAAAAAGAAAGAAAGAAAGAAAGAAAGAAAGAAAGAAAGAAAGAAAGAAAGAAAGAAAGAAAGAAAGAAAGAAAAGAAAGAAAGAAAGAAAGAAAGAAAGAAAGAAAGCAGAATATACGTGATGGTACAGAGTAATTAATCTGAATAGGAAAGCAAAAAAAATCTGTCCACACGATCTGCGGATAGAACAGATTGAGGGACAGGCACTGTGCAATAGGAACTCTGCAGTTTTGCGATAGGAATAATTATTGGGCTGTTTTGTCTCTGAGCCAGGGGCGTAGCCAGACACCCAAATTTGGGTGGGCCTGGACTCAAGATGGGTGGGCAGAACCCCTCCCTGTCCCACAGGTGATTTGGTCTCTCCTTGTCGCACCTGCATGCCATCTGCTATTTACAACAGTTGTTGGGAGTTTTCAGCTGGTGGGACTTGGGAATCCCTGCCAGCCACACCATAGGTGTGCTGCTACTGGGTGGGCCTGAGCCCAAAGTGGGTGGGTGGGCCTGGGCCCACCCAGGCCCACCCTTGGCTACGCCACTGCTCTGAGCTAATTTGTCAGGGCTATTTTGTTGTGGGTCATTTTGTTGGGGTGCCCAGGTATAGAACAGGGAGAGGCAGTTTGAAAGGAACAACTCACTAACTACTATTTTTCACTGTTTGTAAGCTTTTATGCTACAGAAGCTGAATTTCCTTCTTCCACAGAAGTGCAGTGGGCCATTTTGCTGGGGGAGGGGGGCGCTTAGTCTAATTTATCTTATTTTCAAACTTGATGTGTCTTTGTATAGGTTGTTTTCCACATCACGTTTCATCCTATTTCATTAAATTTTCAGTTATTTTGCCCCTTGACAGACATTCTCAATCCATTCTGTATAATTCTTTCCAACTTCTGTTTAGTTGAAAAGAATTAAAAAAAAAAAAGAGCAAATTTGATACAATATACACAGTTTGTGAAAAAAAATAATTTTCTGCATCACGAAATCAACTCTATGATCAATAGAGTTATAATTTAATAATCCCCAAACTATATATAGAAGATAACATTGAGTTGAACCCTCTACCACCACAGGATTTCAGACCATCCCTAACAATCAGATCTTTCACAAATTAATCTTAAGATGATGCAATTTTAGCCATCTCTCAACCAGAAGAAAGCATTTTCCCAAGTGCATAAGTATAATCTCAAGAAACAGTAAATGGAATAACAATCTGAAGTACATTGAAAAGAATTAAGAGAGATAATGGGGAAACCTGAGATACAGCCCATTTAAGTACTCTAGGATGGAATACTTCCGAATCCATTTTAATTCTAGAAAAGCATCCCTTAAAAAGAAAGCTTAGATGATTCTGGCACTTGGCCAGTTAACCCTAGCTCACTCATGCAATTAAGCAGCAAAATATCAACAAAATCAAATGCAAAGGAAAGATCAAACTTCATTAATATGGCTTCTCCACCCTTATCCACTATCATCGACTGCACTTATGAAGCAATGTTAAAATCACCATCTCCATACTACGGTGGCTCCTAAAACTAGATTGAACCAAATCCAAAAAGTTAAAATTATCTAGATGATCTCACCTTGCATGTCCACCACAGCCTCTAATAATTTGGCCACAAAAGGAATATTGGCAATTGGTCTACAGTTCTTTCATTCACTAACGTTTAAGGCTCGCTTACGTTTTTCGCATGCACTAAAAACAGGCATGCGCTAAACATTAGAGATGCCCAAAGGAATGCATTGGTGTCTCTAATGTTTAGCGCGCGCCTATTTTTAGCACGTGCTAAAAACATAAGCGCACCTTAGTAAACGACCTTAATGATGGCTCCTTCAGTAATAGGGATAGCACTATATCTTGCAGTGAAATAGGATAATATCCATCCAACGAAGATTTATTTGTCAAAGTAGTCAACCAACTCACTACCTGTTCTGAACCCTTCTTAATAATCTAGCAGGTCAAAAATCTAGATAACATTAGATTCAAATGTGAATTTAGAGGCCCAGATCAATGAGATGCTGAATTATTTTTTTAAGCTTTCTTTGGACTAGGCATTTATGAAACTTCTTAAGTGGATTAGAACCAATGAAATTGGTGTTCACTGTTGTTACAAGGCTTGATCACTGTAATGCTCTCAGTCAAGTTGTTTAATAGGCACCAGATTGTTCATAATGCCTCTCATTCCATAGGTGGAACTAAGTTGAGGGACCATACTACTCCAGTACTACCCATTCAAAACACTGAATCTGACCTTTAAGGCCTTTATATGGGAGAGGGCCAGAACATTTTAGGACCTAATTATGATTCCTCATGGACAGAGGTCAGCAAACTATGGCTTACTGGTCACCCCAATGTGAGGACTAGAAGATGAGTCAATTTCAGTGCCCTAACTATGAAACATCCTGCTGAAGGAATCCCAGAAGATTAGAGTGAGCCCTGAAAAACCTGGCTTTTTTGCCAGGCCTTCTAGCATATCAAATGATTCACTGATAATTGAATCACAATAATTGCAGACCATCTTAGTCTCTATTGGTGGTAACAATAATACATGCTTACTGTGCTGGAAAATGCACTACCGCAGGGCAAACTCGGGCATCCTGTGGCAATTTTGGCATCAGCACACACTTCCCATGCACTAAAAAATACTTTTTATTTTTTAGCACTGGGGGTGTGTTTGTGGGT